>NW_020956333.1:0-5002 GCF_003031625.1 Empidonax traillii | reverse complement strand
AAACAGCTTTGTCTTGGCGAAACATGTGTCGGATTGATATGGAAATGAGCACACCCTGTGCTTCAGTAAGTGCCAGGGTGGCAATGTTCAGTACTGCCACACTTAAGTGAGCTTCTGCATTGTGCTCAGTTGTGTTGAGCTTGCCAAAATTCAAGTGGCTTTTCCTTCTCTGTTAGAAGTAGACTTTGAGTTACTGCTGTACCTGACATACATGCATGTAAAGTTGGATAGAATCATGCCTTGTGAAGTAGCAAAATAGAGTTTGTTCTAAATGAATATTATACAATAGTGTACTTAATTTATGGTAGAAAATTCTGCAGATAATACAAATTTTTGGCTTTGAAGAAGAACAAAATCTCTGTCCTTCAGAAGGATTCTATCTATTGCTTTCAGTTTATTTAGCCTTTTGGTGTCTTTCTATTTCAACTTTACCTTGTGAATTCCAATTCAAGGGTATGTCGCACACTGACATGTTAATTAGGCATTAACATTTGCAGGCTATTCTAAGGCTGGAGGCTACTGTTTAGTGGTTATTATTATTGCTATCTTGCAGAGACCAGAAGTGTGCTAAACATTTGCAGACACATTGAAAAGCATAATTATTTTTTGGCTGGATTTGTAACTTTATATTGAACAGGATGAAACAAGTGATAAGAAACATTTCAGACTGAAGTTGATAAGAGACAACAAGAGTTATCACAGGAAGATCAATCTCGGACTCATCTGAGCCCTTGACATAGAATTTATTATTAGGCAGTGTTTATCGTGATGGATGATTACATGGAACAAAGGCTTTTTTTATGAGAGATGAGCTCTAGTGGGAATTCCTTAGCAGATCTGAGCTCTGTCAAGTTTCACTGAGTAAGTGTGGTAGGGAACCCCTAAACCATGGAAACTGAGAGGCAAGTCCACTGCACAGTGTGCTCTGCAGTACTTGTCTTGCTGTCATCTGGACACTGTTCCAGTGTCTGGAATGCTGATCCTTTCCTTCTGAACTGCCCATATGTCTTATTTCCCAGTGAATGTTAGAGTATGGGAAAGAAGCAGAAGGTAGGGTGGTGTCAGCATGCTGGTAGGATACAGCCATGTCTCACACCAAGTTTGGGGAAGAGCCTCAGGTACCAGAACTTAGGGGTAGTAGTGGTAGTTTCACCTAGAAACAGGCACAGCTGATCATTAGCATATTGCAGCATTCCCCAAAACTCAATAATTTTAAATGAAGGGGAAAATTAGACAGCTGCATGAGTGAATAATATCCTTCTATGTGCTCACGAGGAAGGCAATCTTTAGGATGTCTTTTGAATGAAAAGATTGCTGTGGCTGGATGTAATGGAAGTGGCAGGTATTGCAAGTGTAGGGTGAGATGGCAAAAAAAAACAACACGGGTGGTTGTAAGAAAGGTAAGTGATGCTAGATGGACATTTACTGTCAATACTATTACGGGTACTTCAAAAGAGATAACATTTGTGATGGAACAGAGTCAATATTAAAGTGGTGAGGTTTCAATCTGTCGTAGTTAGAGCAGCGGGGACCAGTTCATCACTGTGTGGGTGTAACCCAAACTGTGTATTCTAAGCCTTCTGTGTCATTTCCCAGGAACTGTTAACAATACACCATTTGCAGCAGCTGCCCAGAGCACACCTGACCCCTCAGGCTATAAGCTGGGTGTTAAGAGACCTGTGAGATAAGAGGATGTTCCTGTCCTCACATCCACAGCTCACAATCACCCATTGTGGAACTCCCCGCCCTGGGGGAGGTGCTGGGCATTCCTGCCTGAACCTGAGTGTATATAATCTTGGGACTTCTGGTAGCACTTGTGGGATCCAGAGGAGGACCAGAACCTTGACCGGACTGCAACCACCACTCTCAAACAGACTGCGACCATCACTCGCACCAATAGGTTCTTCCTCTCCTTTTATTTTTGAACTCAAAAATAAGTGGGGCTCAGCATGGGGGCCACCGAACACCATTCTGTTCGTGCCCCAGGGCGCCGGGTTATACATCTGGGTTTCTGTGGATTAAAACCTATTGTTCATCTATATAATTGTATTTATTATTTTTATTAAATTGTAATTGTGACTTGTAATCTCTTTTGAGTTGAGTTAATTTCTCCTGCCGGTTTGCCTTTAATCCAGCATGCAATCAGAAATCAATATTGCCTTTTACCACTACAGGCATTAATACCCACATCCCCACAAATGCATACTACCTGCATAATTAAAAAAAAAAACAAAACAAAAACCAACCACAAAACCAACACAAACCTTCTTTTTAGTGGTGTTACTTTCATAAGTGTTCCTAAATTGTCTCATCTGTTAGTCTGACTCACTGTATGATAGTAAGGGCGTGAAGTTTCAGCATGAAGACCTCGGTTTATTAAGCCTGCAATTGACACTGGCAATTGTTTTCATGTTTTAATAAAGATACAGAAAAAAAGAAAGAAAAGAAAAAAAGTAGTTATAGAATTTGAAGTGTAATTTATTAAGTGGGAGTTTTAAATATACATTTTAAAATAAAATTTGTAAAAATACATAATAAAAAGTAACAAGTTTTAATTTAGTCAACATCGTCTAATTCCTTTCCTTTGTGTATGACAAGGTTTTAGAAGGGAGTTCTTATTAAACTGTATTGTAGATAGTATTAAAGACTTCTCAAAGTGTGTTTTTTGGAAAAACATATTTGGAGTGGATTCAAGCTATTATATTTCTTAAGTTTATGCTCTGATATCACTTTGTTGAGAACCAAACAGCACAAGTAGATAAAAATGCAGAGAACAACAAAAACTAGCATTGCACTTTTTATTGTTGATGCTGATTTTTAGCTTGCAGTTTCATGAGTTAGAATGACAGGCACAATATGCTATTTTAGCATCCAGCCCAAGACCTAGGCAAACCTGCATCAGCCACCTTTCAGAGCATGGGTTGAAAATGAAATGAAAAGAGATTCTGTCTTGGTTGGCTAAATCAGATTTCCACCAAAGAAGAAAAGTGAAATAGGAAAGAACAAAAATAAGCCAGAGAAAGAAAAAGAGAAATAGAAGAAAATTACTTGTAGGATCCAAATCCTTTGTTTTGGATGATGTTGCAGATTAGTCTAATGAGCAGTGAACAATGATGGGACAAAGGGAGCTGGACTTCTCTTACTCTATACAATGTAAAATACAGGATTTTACACCACAAGGCTCAGTGTATGAAATTCTCCTTGCCTGGTATTAAATGAAGCTTCTTCGGTGTGGTATGCTGTAATTTGAATGTAGCGATCTGACTTGTGCAGGAGAGATGGTTGAAAGGAAGCATAAATAATAACCTTCCTATTTCTTTCTGACATGTAGATTGTGCTGCACATTAGATGATGAAGATATTTTGTCCTTTGATATCCTGTGCTCCCACAACAAATTATGGTACATTGAAGAAATGAGCTCTGAGTCTAAATGATAGTAAAAGTGATGAGCTAGAAAATAATGTAAAGAGCTGGTACATATGAAATTACTGCAAATGTCTGAAGAAATGGGGTAAAGGAAATTGCTCACAAAGTTGTTCAAATGACTTAAGCTTCTGTCTGAAAAATAAGTAATCTGGGAGATGACTATTAAAAATATGAAATGTGATTAAAAGCTGAAGTTTTTGAAGCACTGTATCTGATGCTGCATTAGAAACCATCTTTCCTTAACGTTCTTCCCTGATGAAAGTCTTAGAAAATTGAAGTGTGGGCAAGTAAAGGGCAAGGATTGCCAGTGTTACAAAGCATCTTTCTTATCTAAGTCCTTTTCCAGCCATGTCAGTAGTAGTTTGAAGTTGTCACTGACAGGAGATGATTCAGTGGTCTATGTGATATGAATTGAATGTTTTGTTCTTATTCTTCTTAGATATTTACATAACAAAAAAAGATTGCCAGGATTGATACCACCCAACTGATGCCAAAGAATAAACAGTGTCTGAGGATTCATTGCAGAGAGAAAATTGCACTTAACACGACAGACAGCCCTTTTGGGAAAGGGTCAAATGAGTGATGTAGAGTGGTTGGGAAACTTGTCTTCTTTGCTGATTAGACTCTTGTGCCATCTGGTCTAGTCTCACATCAGTGGAGTGTCTTTCCCACCCACTTGAGGACAAGGCATTTTCTTGCTTATGTTTAACAGTCTAAATTTATGTTTGAGGTGGTTGTCTAGAATCCTTATAGCTCATACTAAAAAAACCGAAAAGTACTTTTAGAGGCATCGGTTTCTCTGAGATAACCTTTCTTGAGATTTTTCTGAATCACTTTGCACAGGTCATCTATGTACTGAAATGTTGAACTCCAAGTCATCCCTTCCTGGGAACATGGCTGGTTCTTGGTTTTATTCATATGGCCAAGAGATTCAGAGAGGAAATTCATGCAAGAACTCTTAAGTAAAATGATATGTGGGTTAAACTTTTCCATGACAGCTACAAGATTAAGAGCAGAGATGAACAGAAGATATAATATGTATTCTGGGATACTCTTCCTATAAAACAAGAAAAAATGAAAGAGGAGAATGTGACATTTTTGTGAGTGTTAAATATTCATGCGGAAAATGTTAGTGATGAAACTTACTCTGAAGGCAGAAAGCATTGTTTCCTGTTACTTAAGAGCATGAACTTTCCATGACTTCCTGCAGTGTAAGCTTGTCTTTAATAACTTTTCTTTCTCGGGCCTCATTAGTTACTGAGCTGTCTATTTCAGTTTTGGAGTCCATAAAATTGAGGTAACAGTACATTCTTTCTCCCTCAAAAGAATTACTTGAGAATTCAGCATTGAATTACCAGTGAACAGTAGTAGGTATGTGCTGTATGTGCTCAAAGGCCCAGACTAGCACCATCTTGAAGTGGATGTTATGGACTTTACATTACATATTGAACTATCACATTTCTATCAACAAACAGATGTCAGAAATTTTTCAGTTTCAGCTTTTGAGCCTTCCCTGGTTCCTTTTTTTTTTTTTTTTTTTTTTTTTTTTTTTTTTTTTTTTTTTTTTTTTTTTTTT
>NW_020956332.1:187757-213905 GCF_003031625.1 Empidonax traillii | reverse complement strand
CGTGCACCGGGAACCCACCCCCCCCCCCAAAATGTATTGAGCCCCCCCACACTCCGCCTGCACCAGGATCCCCCCAAGTGAACAGGAACCCCCCGATACGCACCAGGACCCCCCAAATACACTGAGACATCCCCCCCACTATGTACTGGGACGCCCCCGAGGGGACTGGGGCCCCGCCCCGTGCAGCGGGACCCCTGCCCGAGTGCATCAAGATCCCCCCGAGGGCTTTGGGACCCCCACAGATGCATCGGGACCCCACCGGGTGCAGCTGGTTCTGGGGGACCGGGACCACTCTCCAGTATGCGCTGGGACCCCTTTGTGTGCACCAAGACCTCCCCAAGTGCAGCGGGTGCTGGGTGACTGGGAACCCCTCTATGCACCAGGACTCCCCCAAAGGCGCCGGGACCCCCAAGTGCAGATGGTTTTGGGTGAACCAGGACCCCTCGGATGCACCGGGACCTTCCCACACGCCCGGCCTCACCTCCACACACCAAGACCCCCCCGTCTGCACCGAGACCCCGCAGGTGCCCCGTGCCCCCCGCCCCGTCCCCCACTCACGCCCCGTGTGCTCCCTGCTCCGGCACCGCCCCCCCACCTTGGGGGTCCCCCCAGCCCCCTGTCCCATCCCCGGACCCCCAGTCCCTCCTAGTCCTCCCAGTCCTCCCAGTCCCCCGCGCCCCTCCCGTCGGGTGCCGGGGGCACGGGCGATTCCCGCTGTGCCGGGTCCCACCGGAATTCCCGGCTGGGCCGGGGCAGCGGGACGGGCCGGGGGGGCCGGGGGGCAGGGAGAGGCGCGGCCGCCCCCGCGGGCTCGTGCCCGGGCTCCCGGTGCCCCCGTACCTGCGGGGCCGGGTCGGGGGGGCGGCAGCGGCCCCGGCGCAGCTCCATGTCCAGCGCCGACCCCCGCGCCACGGTGGCGCGGCTGGGCTGGTCCCGCCGGAACATGGGCGGGGGGCCGGGGGCGGCCCGGGGGGCCCCGGAGGGGTCCCGGTGCTCCGCGGGGTCCTGGCGGTCTCGGGGGTCTCTGTGCTCTGCAGGGTCCGGGGTGCTGCGGGGAGTCCTGGAGTCTGGAGGCTTCCGGTGGTCCGGGGGAGGGGGTCCCGCTCTCCGAGGGGTCCCGGGGCCTGAGTAGTGCGGGAGGTTTCGGGGGTCACGGTGCTCCGGGGGTCCCAGATGGTCCCAGACCTCCGGAGCCTTCCGGGAGTTCCCGGCGGTCCAGGGGGTCCCGGGAGGTCGCGGTGCTCCGGGGGGAGCCAAGGGGGGTCCTGGGGGCCGGAGCCTTCAGGGAGTTCCGCGGAGCACGAAGGACAGGTGGGACACGCCGGGATGCACCGAGACACACCCGGGGACACCGGGAGACCCAGGGGCCGTCACTCTCCGCCCGCACGGCCCCGCGTGGCCCCGGGATCCCGCAGGGGCGGGGGCGGCGATCGGTGCCGGCGGCTCCTGGCACCGGCGGGACAATGGCCCGCGGCAGCCACAGCTGTGGGAACGGGGAGGAGAGGGGGGGACAGGCTGTGACATCTGTGTGTGTGTGACACTTCTGTGTGTGTGTGACACTTCTGTGTGTGTGTGACACTTCTGTGTGTGTGTGTGACACTTCTGTGTGTGTGCACGTGTGTTGTCAACACGTGAGAGTGCACAGGGCCCGAACAGACACACACATACACACAGAAGTGTCACACACACACACACAGATGTCACACACACACAAAAGTGTCACACAGAGATGTCACACGCACACACACAGAGGTCTCTCTCTCTCTCAAACACACACACACACACACACACACACACACACAGGTGTACCCCCACGCATGTGAAATGTGCACTTGTGTGGCCACAGCTCACACGGGACAGTGTCTGTGAGTGCACACAGGTGCACAGCACAGGTGTGTGCACACATCTGTGCCCTGTTCACACCCCCTGTACATTCACACCTGTGCACTCCCACCTGTGCACTCACTCATACCTGTGTGCTCACTCACACCCATGCACTCACACACACCTGTACACAGACACCTGTGCACTCACACCTGTGCTCACTCACCTGTGCACTCACACCTGTGCACTCACAACTGTGCTCACTCACCTGTGCACTCACTCACACCTGTGCACTCACTCACACCTGTGCACTCACTCACACCTGTGCTCACTCCCACCCGTGCACTCACACCTGTGTGCTCACACACCCCTGTACATTCACACCTGTACACTCCCACCTGTGCACTCACTCCCACCCGTGCACTCACACCTGCCCTGTGCTCCCACACGTGCGCGGCCCGGGCGGCCCAAGCCGCGGTTTCCCCCGGCCCGGCCGTCGGTGCCCGGTTCAAAGATGGCGGGGGCAGCGTCCCCCCGCTCGGCGGCAGCGGGCGGGCGGGCGGGCGGAAGCGGGTCCGCCGCCAATCGTGTCCGCCGCCCCTCGTGTCCCCCGCGCTCGGATGCGCAGGGCCTGGCGCGGCGCGATGGAGGCCGGGCACGGTGAGAGCGGGGGGGCTCGGGGGGCCCGGGGGACACCGAGGGGCTGCGGGGCCGCTCCCGGCGGGACAGGGCCCGCCGGGCCCCGCGCTGATCCCGTGTTCGCCCCCAGGGCAGGAGGCCGAGGCGGGCGGCCATGGCGGCCACAAGAAGAAGCATAAGAAGCACAAGAAGAAGCACAAGAAGCGGCACCACCACGAGGCGGGGCCGCCCCCGGGCCCCGAACCCCCCCGGCAGCCTCGGCTGCGGCTCCGCATCAAATTAGGGGGGCAGATCCTGGGCACCAAGAGGTGGGGGCGAGCTGGGGGGCTCGGGGGGTTCAGGGGCAGGTCCTGGTCACCAAGAGGTGGAGGGAGGAGGGAAGGCTGGGCCGGTCTGGGGGGCGTGTCCCGCCCTCCCCGGCCCCCCCAGCCTCCTCTCTCGCCCTGCAGTGTCCCCACGTTCACGGTGGTCCCCGAGGGGCCGCGCTCCCCGTCCCCGCTGCTGGGGGCAGACGAGGAGGAGCCCAGCGAGGGGGTCCCCATCGAGCAGTACCGGGCCTGGCTGGGTGAGCACGGGGGCTCCCGGGGCCTGGGGGGGCTCACGGGGGATGGGCTGGGGAGGGAGGGGCAGCCCCTGGGGGGGCTGAGGTGGGGGGGGATGCTCTGGACCCCTGTCGTGGTTCAGGGACAGAGTGAGAGTGACCGTGGCACAGGGTGACCCCTACCCATGTGACTGTCCCCCCCCCCCCCGGCTCCCCTAGATGAGGACAGCAACCTGGCCCCCTCCCCTCTGCCTGAGCTGGACCCAGAGAGCTGCTTCTCCCACCGCGAGGAGGGGGAGGAGGAGGAGGAAGAGGAGGAGGAGGAGGAGCGGCGCTGGCTTGCGGCCCTCGAGCGAGGCGAGCTGGACGACAACGGGGACATCAAGAGGGAGGTGGACGAGTCCCTGCTGACAGCCCGGCAGGTGTGGGGGGGCTGGGGCAGGGCTGGGGTGCTCTGGGTTGTTTTGGAGGCCTGGAACTATTGGGGGGCTGGGCTAGAGGTGGGGCTGTTGTGAAGCTGCTGGGACAGGAGTGAGGGGAACTGGGAGGAGCAGGGAGCCTTCGGGATGGAGCTGAGAGGGGTAGGGGAGCTGTGCAGCCCCTGAGGGGTGCTAGGGCTGGGCTGAAGGGGGCTGGGGCGGCCATAGAGCTGCTGGGACAGGGCTGAGGGGGGTCCAGGGAGGGCATGGAGTCACTGAGGAGGGACTGGGGGGGCCGTGATGGCCCCAGGGACGGGACTGGGGTGGCTGCAGGGACCCCAGAACCGGTATGGGCCTGGGCTGGAGCCCTCGGGGAGCTGCGGGGGGGTCCTCTCGAGGGCCCCGCCTGCATCCCGTGCCCCCCTTGACGCCCCCGTGTCCCCCAGCGCGCCCTCCTGCACAAGCAGCAGAGCCAGCCCCTGCTGCAGCTGCCCATGGGCGCCAAGGCCAAGGAGGTGACGGAGGAGATGCGGGAGAAGCGGGAGGAGCGGGCGCGGCGCCGGCGGCTGCAGGCGGCCCGCAAGGCCGAGGAGAGCAAGAACCAGACCATCGAGCGCCTCACACGCACCCACAAGGCCAAGGTGAGGGCCCTGCGCGAGCGCCGCGCCCGCCCCGCGCCCTGCCCCGTCGTGCACTACCACAGCTCCGCCCAGGGCGTCACCCTGTCCTTCCCCCCGGGGCTGCCCCTGCCCCTGCCCCCCGCCACGGCCCCCCCGGTGCCCACCCCCCAGCTCTGCGCCGTGCCCGGCTGCACCAACGCCCGGCGCTACCGCTGCGCCCGCACTGGGCGGCCCCTCTGCAGCCTGGGCTGCTACCAGCGCAACCTGCAGCTGCTGCAGAGCCCGGGCTGAGCCCTGCCGTGGCTGCAGGGGCCCCGAGCCTGCCCCTGTACGGCAGACGGCGGCAGGGGGGCCGTGGATCCTGCCCGGGGGCACCCGGGAGCGGGATGGCCCACCCGCTGCAGCCTGGGCGGTACCACCACGGCCTGCAGCTGCTGCAGCCCTCGGGTCACCCCCGGGGGACTGTGCACCCACCCCATGGACACAGAGGGCCAGAAGCGGGGAAAACACCCTCTCAGCACAGACACAGGCGGGTTCCAGGGAGCTCTGGATTCTCCACCTGGAGACAGAAGGCCAGAAGAGGAGGCTCCAGGCCCTGCGCCGCAGACTTGGTGGACTGTGGGGTGTTCCATCCCCTCCCCATGGACACAGAGGGGCAGAACGGGGGGCTGAGGACCTTGTGCCTTGGATATGGGGGACTCCGGATGGTCCACGTGGACACAGCAGACTGGAACAGGGACCTCCTGTCCCCTGCATGGACTCGGAGGGCTGGGGACCAAGGGCGGGCCTGGAGGTGGGAGAGGGTCCCTGCGCCCGGCGTGTCCCGGTGCTGCGAGCTGATTAAAGGCTGCTGGCGAAGGAACCGTGTGTGGGTGTGCTGGGATGGGGCACAGCCGGCTCCCCCCGCGGCTCTGGGGGACGGCCCGGGAGGTGGATGGGGACGGTCCGGCCCGGGAGGTGGATGGGGACGGTCCGGCCCGGGTGGGCGGGGCTCCGGGGAGCGCCCGCCCTCCGCCAGCGGCCATTGGCTGGGGCTCTGCCCGGCGGAGAGTGACGGCGTTAATTGGCTGGCTGCTCCGCCTATCACAGGGCCGGAGCCGTGCCTGCGAGCGCATTGGCTGGGTTGTGGAGAGTGCCCGCCTCTGGGCGGGCCGGGAGTGGCTGCGGGGCTGCCATTGGTCGGTGTCGCCGTCAGTCAGGTCAGGGAGGTGGGGCCGTGCGTCCGATTGGCGGCGGGGGCCGCCATTCTGGACAAGGGCGGGGCCCGGCCCCTTTGTCTCTGTTGTTGGGCGTGAGGCGCGGGCAGACGGTGCGCGATTGGCCGGGACCGGGCGGCGGCGGCCGCGCCCATTGGCTGTGGGCGGCGGAGCGGGCGCGGATTGGGCGGCGGCGGCGGGGTGGGCGGGACTTCGGGCCGGTGCGATGGCGGCGGCGGCGGCCCCGGCCCGGGCGGCGGCGGCCGCAGGGGCCGCGATGGCGGCGGCGGCGGCGGCGGTGGGGCGGCGGCGGCTGCTGCGGGCGGCGGGGGCCGCGGCCGGGCGGGCGCGGGGCCGCGGCGGGCTGTAGGCGGCGGCGCCATGGAGCGGCCCGGCAGCGCCGAGGGGGCCTGGGCCGCGCTTCTGGGCCGGCAGCACCCGCAGGTACCGGGCGGGCCGGGGCGGGGGGGCCGCGCGCGGGGCCGCGGTGACGGTGCGGCCGTGCCCGCAGGCCCGGGAGTTCTGCCCGGGGGTGAACAACCGGCCCTACGTGTGCGAGACCGGGCACTGCTGCGGGGAGAGCGGCTGCTGCACCTACTACTACGAGCTGTGGTGTGAGTGCGGGCACCGCGGACCGGGGGAGCGGGGCTGCCTCGGGGGGGACCGGGTAGTCCGGGAGTGTTGGGAGATCAAGGGATCCGGGCAGGTCCCGCGGCTCTGGGGGGCCGAGCGGCAGCGAAGCTTCCAGGGGGGTCGGGGGGTCCCGAGCGAGCTGTGGGTCGAGGTGGGCCGGGAGCTCCGAAGGGTCTGGGGGAGATCAGAGGCCCCGTGGCGATATGGGGACTCTGGCGCCCGGGGGCTGCAGTCCGACGCTGAGAGAGCGGGTCTGTGTGTGAGGGTGATCCCCGCTCTGCCCCCCCACCCCGCAGGGTTCTGGCTGCTCTGGACCATCCTGATCCTGCTGAGCTGCTGCTGCGCGTTCCGGCACCGCCGGGCCAAGCTCCGCCTGCAGCAGCAGCAGCGGCAGCGCGAGATCAACCTCATCGCCTACCACGGTGCCTGCCACTACCCCCCCTCCGCGGGGGACCTCCGTGAGTGGGCACAGCCACCCCCCGCGCCCCCGGCCCTGCCCGTATCCCCATCCCCGGGGACCTCTGTGAGTGGGCACAGGGATCTCCCGCGCCCCCGGCCCTGCCAGTAACCCCCCTCCATGGGGAGTCTGACTCCGGGCACCCTGGACCTTCCTGTGCCCCCTCAGCACCTGCATCCCCCCTAAACCCGCATCCCCCTCCCTTGCCCCTCCCCATACCCCTTTCCCCCTGGTTTTTCCCCCAGGTCCTCCATGTCCCCCTCCCCAGCCCTGCCCCAAGCCCTGGGCTGGGCTGATCCTTCCAGCCCTGCATGCCCCAGCTCTGCCCCCTTTGCTCCCGTGTCCTCTGGCATTCCCTGTATTCCCCGCGGGTGCTCCTCTGACCCCGCTGTTGCCCACAGGGCTCTTGGCCTCCTTCAAGCTCCCTGCGTACGAGGAGGTGGCCCAGCGCCCCGGGACGCCGCCGCCGCCCTACAGCCCCGGGAGTCCCTCGCTGTCCCCCGGCTCCTGCGGGGGCTGCAGCTCCTGCTCCTGCGGCTGCTCCTGCGCCTCCTCCCCCAGCAGCTCCTCGCTGTCGGCGCCGGGCACCGACGAAACGGACCCGGAGCCGGGGCCGGGCCAGGGGGGCGGCACCACCGGCGGCTCCAGCAGCACCGGCACCGGTGCCAGCTGGGAGCTGCCCCCACCCGAGGAGCCACCGGCCCGCGGGGGCCCCTCCAAACATGGCCCCCCGGACTTCCCCGAGGCCGAGGGTGGCCCCTGTTCCTACACCGAGGGGGGTGAGGAGGGGGTGGGCGGCGCGGCCCGGGTGGAGGACGGCCCTGGGCGGCACCGGCGGCTCACGGGGGACTCGGGAATCGAGGTGGGGCGGGGCCTGGAGGAGGAAGAGGGCGAGGCCGAGGGCTGCGGGGGGCCGGGCGGTGGGGGGAGCTTGGCTAATCTGCGCTGCCTGTCTGAGGCCCCCCGGGACCCCCTGCTGCAGTCTGGACTCACCACGGAGCCTCCAGGGGTCCCGCACCCCGACTGACCCCCACGGCGACCCCACTCATGGCGTGGCCCTGCCAGAGCCCCCTCCCCTCCAAACTGCTTCTGGAGCCCTCCCACCCCGGTGCTGCTGCTTGGGGAGCCCCCATCGCTGGGGAGGGCCCAGGCTGTGGGAGTGGGTGGTCCTGGCGCATTCTCTCACCATTAAAGAGATGTGGAAGTACCGGAGCACTGGTGTGATGGGGGCACTGGGCTGGGTGGGGACCCCCGACTTCTCAAGGAGGGGACAGATGCCCCCCGTGGCTTGGGGACATCGGGCTGAGCTGGGGCAGACCCCTGGCAGCACTGGGGACACGATAACACCCTGACCTGGACGGGAAGAGGCCACAGTTGTGGAGGTTTATTGAGGGGGAGATGGGGGGGCTCCAGCGCAGCCCCCCAGCACCGCCTCTGGCCCTGAGCGTGCGGGGTGGGGGACGGGGACCCCCCATCAATAGTCCTCGGCCATGGCGAGCACCACGAGCGCAGACCAGCCTGCGAAGGGGTGGCAGCCCTGCCCCGCCCCGTCACTGTCCCGGTAGTGCTCCCACAGGAACCCGGTGGCCTCATGCTGCCGGAACACGTTGGTGACCAGGTTGTGGTGCAGCTCCCGGTACAGCCGTGCCGCCTGCTCGCGGTGCGGCCCCGCCGTCCGTGCGTACCCGTACAGCGCCCGCAGCGCCAGGAAGTTCATGTTGACCCAGACGGAGCCGCGCCAGTACGGGGGGTCGTGCTCGGTGTTGCGCTGCAGGTACCAGGGGCTGTCGCGGGCCAGCGAGCGCAGCCCGAAAGGCGTCCAGAGCTGCGCCTCGCTGCGCATGGCGCCCATCAGCGCGGGCAGGCGCGGGGAGTCCGTGTGCAGCAGCTGCAGCAGCAGCGGGAACAGGCTCACGTAGCCCAGCGCGCCCACGAAGCGCAGCCGTGGGGCCTCCCGCACCTCCCGGAGCAGCTGAGGGGCCGGCGGGGCGCGGCCGGGCACGGGGGCCGGGCGGTGCCAGCGCAGCGCCACGGCCGTGCTGTGGTTGCCGAAGTCAGCGAAGGCGCCGAGCTCGGGCGCCCAGTGGTGCTGCTCCAAGAGAGCGTTGTCGCTCAGCGCCAGGGCCATGTCCCTGTAGGGCTCGGGGGGCTCCCCCAGGCGCTCGGCCAGCGCTGCCAGCACGCGGGCGCCCAGCGCCATCCAACAGCGCAGGTCCAGGTGCCGCTCCTGCTCCGACGGGTGCGAGGCGCGCGGGTAATCGTCCAGCCCCGACGCCAGCGTCTTGGGGTTCAGGAAGCGCTCGGCGTCGGTGTCGCGGCCGCGCCAGCGGAAGGTGAGGGGCTCGGGGCCGGCCTGCGTGCGGTTGAGCCACGAGAACCAGGCGCGCAGGCGCGGGGAGAGACGGCGCAGGTAGGGCAGGGGCGCGTCGGGCAGAAGCCGCTCCAGCGCCAGCAGCAGCGTCGGCGGGTTCGCCGTCTCGCTGTGCTGCAGCACGAACTCGGGGGGCACCCTGGCCCGCGCCTCGTCCCCCAGGATCTGCTCCCGCGGGATCCAGCCGTCGGCGTTCATGAGGTCGAGCCAGTGCGCCAGCACGTCCCGGGCCAGCGCGGGCGCCCAGCGGGCCAGCAGCAGCAGGTGGAAGCCCTCGTCCCACAGGAAGCCTCGCGGGAAGCAGGAGCGCGAGGGCACGGCCGTCAGCAGCGTGGCCTCGGGGCCGGGCAGCGGCTCCGAGCGGCGCTCCGAACGCAGCAGGGAGCGGCCGTGGAAGACGCCGAGCCCCCCCAGGAGCTCGCTGAGCGCGGCCTGGGCGAAGCGGCGCCGGGCGGGGGTCGCCCCGCGCGCCCCCAGCCCAAAGGTGTCCTCGAAGCGGCGCTCGAAGGCGGCCGCGTGCCGGGCCAGCGCCGCGCTCAGCGCCCGCCCCGCCAGCCGCCCCTGCCGCGTCCCCGCCGCGCTGCCCGACTCCAGCACCACCTCCAGCACCGCCGGCACCTCCAGCGTCACCTGGTGCAGCAGCAGCTGCCCCTGCGGGGGCTCCCCGGGCAGCCCCCCCGTGCCCGACACCCCCAGGTAGTGGCGCCGTGGCCGCCCTGGCGCTGAGAACACACAGGGCTCCCGCAGGCTGCGCTGCACCAGCTCCGTGAGGCGCTGCAGCCCCGGCACCGCCCCCGCCAGGAAGTTGTAGCTGAGGGAGACAGAGACATCAGGCAGGGGGGCACATGGGGTGACGGGGGAGGTGAGAGTCGGGTGGGGGGAGACACAAGGGAGAGGAGGAGTCAGGGAAAGGGGGGACACAGAGGACGTGGAGTCAGGGGAAAGGTGGAGGAGATGGATGCAGGACAAGAGATGGGGGGACACAGATGGGATGCAGAAGGGCATATGGCGGATCAGAGAAGGGGAGAACGCGGGGGAAACGGGGGAAGAGAAAAGGGGTGAACACAGGGAGAGAGAGGAAGACGTGGAATCGTGGAATGGGGGGGAAACAGAGGAGACAAAAAGTGGGCAGAGATGGAGAGGTTGGGGATCAAGCCCCAAGGACTCACCTGGCATATTTGGGCCCCTCCTCGCCCTCCCCCGTTGGGGGCAGGAAGGTGAGGGTGAAGTTCCCGAGCTCCTCCGACGTTCCCTCCACGGCCGCCAGGCGGGTCCTGTTGTGCAGCACCGGCCGCAGCTCCCCCTGCCCGTCCGTAGCCACGTAGAAGAACAGTGACAGGAGCGGGGCCGGGCCTTTCCCCTGGGGGCGGGAGCAGGAGGACGGTGACAGAGGGTCTCCGGCATCCCAAATCCTCTCCCGCCTTCCCTGCACTCACCTCCATCCTCGCCGTGACCCTCCAGCTCCAGTCTCCGCCGTGGTCTCCCCCGGGCTGCTTGACGAACTCCGTTCTGAGCAGCAGTCGCCCGTCGCGGATCTCCTGCACGCCGAAGTTCTCCCCGTCGTGCATCACCCACCCGTACCGGGCCGGCCCGTCGCCTTGCTCGCACGTGTGCCGCAGGCCGCCGCCGTGCTGCAGCCACATCAGCCCTGGGGGGCGCGGGGGGTCAGGGGCGGCTCCCGGGTGGGCAGCGGGGCCGGCGGAGCCCCGGAGTGGAGCCCCCGCCCGCGTCCCCCTCACCGGTCACGACAGAGCGCGGGCTCCGCGTCTTCATCCCGAAGTACACGTGCGGCCGGTACGTGCCCCAGAAGTAGGCGGGGGAGGCGAGGGGCCCGGTGGAGCCGGGGGGGACGGCGGGGGGCGCGGGGTGGGGGGTGACGAGGCGCGAGGCTTCGCTCCACCGGCTCCACTCGGTCGCCGCCGCCACGAGAACGAGCGCCAGCGCTGCCGCCGCCACCGCGGCCGCCAGCGCCGTCCGACCCCGGCCCGGGCCCCGCGGCTGCTGCTGCTGCTGCTGCTGGCGGTGTTTCGGGTCCCGCTCCCGGGGCCGCTCCCGCGGCCGCTCCCGGAGTCCATCCCCGCCACGCCGCCGCCGCTCCCCCGCCATGGCCGCGCCCGTGACGTCAGCCCGGCGCGACGGGTTGCTGGGAGAGCCGCGCGCGCGCCCCCTGGCGGGCGGGAGGACTCCGCGCCGTTCGGTCCTCCCAGGAACTCCTGCCCGACCCAAAACCGGCCCCGAGGGAACAAGGACCGCCCTCAGCGTGCCCCTAACGCCGCCTTCCGCCCAGTCCACGCTCATCACGTCCTTAGAAGCCATTTGTTACTCCCTTGCTCGGCCCCATAGCTGGGAAGGGGTCCCGGCAACACTGACTCCCCAATCCGCCACCCCAACAGTGTCCCCCGAGGGACCCCAGCCAGGAATCCCCCAGCCTTCCTCATGGATGCCCGACCTCCCTGGGGACCTCCCAAAGACCCCCATTATGAACCCCCAGTATCCCCCGGGACCACCAGGGGATCCCTGGTCTCCTTGAAGACCCCCATGGACCTCCAGCCTGCATTCCTGGCATCCCCTGGAACTCCCCAGGGTACTCCCAGCCTCTCCAGGGCCTCCAAGGGACCCCCAGCCGCCTCAGGGACCCCCAAAGGGCCCCCATGGAACACCAGCCATGCACCCCTATCGTTCCCCAGGACCGCCAAGGGCCACCCCCTCTGCACCCCCCGTCTCTCCAGGACCTCCCAGATCCCCTCAGGAGTCCCCGTTAGATCCCGCCCCACAAGTAAGTGGTCCCAGCCGCGATCCCAGATCTCGGGCCGGTGCTGTCAGCCTCCCATCCGCCGTACCCCCCTCGCAGAGGTGGCCGGGCCGGGCGGGGCGGTTTTATTGCGTGTCAGCCCTCGGGGCTGTTGCCCACGCAGGGCAGTCCCGGCACTCTCCAGCGGCGGGCGCGGTGCAGCCGCAGGGACAGCCACTGCTGGGGGCTGCCCGGGAAGGGCGGCTCGGCAGCGGCGCCGCGGGCACGGCCCGGCACATCGCCCTCCGCGCCCGGCCGGGCCGGCCCCGGCAGCGGCACTGCCACCTCCAGCGGGTCCAACACAGGCAGCGGGGCTGGGGGCGGATCCAGGGGGTGGGCGCCTTCGTCCGAGCCTGGGAAGGGATGGACGGGCTGGGATATTGGAACCTGCTCCTGCTGGGACTCCCTGTCCCCATTCCAGTCCCCATTCCCTGATGTTCCCATCCTCATCTCCGCCCCCATCCTTGTCCCAGTCCCCGTCCTCATCCTTTCTCCATCTCCATCCCATCTCTATTTCAGTTCCACCCGTCCCATCCCTATTTCATCCCCACCCCACCCCATTTCATCCCATCCCCATCTCCTCCCATTCCCATTCCCATCCCACTCCCACTCCCGTCTCCTCCCCATCCCCATTCCCATCCCACTCCCAGCCCATCCTCATCCCCCCACCGGTGCCCCGTGCCCGCTCTCACAGCAGCGCCGCAGCCCGGCCCAGCCGCGGGGGTGGCCGCCGCGCCCCCCCGGCTGCTGCAGGAGGCAGCGCACGGCCGTGTCCGTGTGGTGGAACACCCGCAGAGCCCGCAGAGCCTGCTGGGCCTCGGGGGCCAGCCCGGAGCGCTCCGAGCACAGCAGCTCCCGCACCGCCTCGAAGTCCCGCCGCAGCTGCAGGGCCCCCTGCAGGCTGGGACAGGGGGGCAGCGTGGGCATGGGACCCCCGGGACCCCCCCGGATCCCTTAGCACCGCCACCACATCCTGGGACACCCACTGGAATCCTGGAACCGCCACCAGATCCCCAGAACTGCCCACCTGGACCCCTGAAAGCCCCACCGGGACTCCTAGAACTGCTGCCAGGACACCCAACCTGCCACCGGGACGCCTGTCCTGTCATGGGACCCCCAGTAGCGCCACTGGAACCCCTGTTACTGCACTGGGATCCCTGAAACTTCACCAGCCCCCCTGGCCCCACCTCTGGGACCCCCAGCACTATCACTGGGACCCCTGCTCTGCCCCCAGGATCTCAAAGGGGCTCCTGGCACTGCCCCTTGGCTGTGGCACTGGTGTGGACCCCCGTTCCAGTACCTGAACTTGATCCTGTGAGTGAGGATGTGGTCCATCCAGGCCTCCAGGAAGGCCGTGGTGACCCGTGCCAGGGTGGGTGCTTGGGCGTCGCGGGGCAGGGCCTGTGCCCCCTGCAGCACCTGCCCCAGCACCGCCTGCACCGCGGCCGCTGCGTACGCGCTGGGGGTGCTGGGCAGCTCTGGGGGAGCACCGACACCCTGCTCAGTGCCGGGACCCCCCTCAGCCCCCTGAGCACCCCAGCACGCCCCCAGCCCCCCACACCCACCGGCACGTGGCCCGAGCCGCCAGTGCCGGCCCAGCGGCATCGTCTGGTCGAAGATCTCGGCCGAGAGCCGCTTGCAGCTGCTGGAGAACATCCCGAGCACGTCGCTGGAGAAGAGCTGGGACGTGGCAGGGGACACGGCGTGACACAGGCACCCAGGGCACCCCTCTGCTCGGGACCCCCACCCAGGTCCCGCTGTACCTGGATGTCGTTGGCCGCTCCGTGGATCTGCCGGCACAGCTGGAGCTCCCACGGGGACCCGTGGGGTGGCTCTGGGGGGGTGTCCCCATCAGTGTCCCCCAGCTCTGGGAAGGTCCCACTCACCTGCAGCACCAGCTGCTCCGTCTCTGCCTTCAGCACCTGGAGGGGAGCAGGAGGGGTGAATCCAGCCCCCCATACCTACAGGTCTCCCTGGGTGAGCAGCAGGAGCTGGGGCAGTGACCAGGCCCCCCTGTGCCCCCCAGTCCCCCCCGTGACCCTGTACCTGTAGGTCTCCCTGGGTGAGCAGCAGGAACTGGGGCAGTGCCCAGGCTGCCAGGTACCGCCCGGCCCTGCCCGTCAGCCACGCGTGAGCAGCCGCCACCGCCGCCAGACACCGGCCCAGCACCTGTAGCCGCAGGCAGGGAACCCCAGGGGACGCTGGAGGAGGGTGTCAGCACAGAGGGGACCCCCCGTGCCCCCCCCGCCCCCCAGATCCCGCTCACCGTGTGGGTGTGTGGGCAGCGGGCGCAGGCAGCGCAGGGCCAGCACCAGGGCTGGGAAGAGGCGCCGGAGCTGCTGTGCCGTGCGGCTGCACCCCGGCCCCGGAGGCCCCCCCGGGACCTCCAAGCACTTGTCCAACAGCCCTGAGCCCAGGGCACAGGTGAAATCTGGAGGGAAAACAGTTAGAAGCCCCCAGCACCACACACATCCCACACTGTAACCCATGCCTGCACCCTGGACTGCAAACCCTGTAACCCACACCCTCACTGCCTACCCCCCAGATCACCCTCTACTCCCTCATCCCATGCTCACCCTCCACCCCACATTTTACCCCACACCTGCACCCTAGACCTCCCTAACCCTGCACCCTGTGTCCCCCACCCCATACTCCCCCCAGCCCACCAGACCTGTGTCCCAGCTGCAGAGGATGCTCCGGCAGATCAGGCGCAGGCAGAGCACCCCCAGCTCCTCCTGGCACTCGGGGGGCACACGGGCTGTGGGGGAACCCGGGGGTCAGGGCAGGGCAGGGCCCCCCCGCGGCACCCCCTGCCCCCCGTGTCCCCACGTACCCACGACGAGCGCGCGGCTCAGCTCCTGCGCCGCGGTGACGGTGGCGCTGAGGGTGGCGGGGGGGGTGCCCAGGCTGTGCCCCAGCGCAGCGCCCGCGGCCCCCCAGAGCAGCGGGCGGTACCGGGCACCCAGCGTGGCAGCCGCGGGGCCCCGGGCGGTGTCCAGCCACCGCACGGACTTCCAGCCGCCCGTGCTGCCCGGGCGCGGCCCCACGGGCTCAGGGCTCTCAGACAGCACCGGCTGCCACAGGCTGTCGGCCGAGGCCACCAGTGCCCCCAAAACGTGTCCCGTCAGCTCCTCGTCCTCCAGGCACAGCGCTCGCAGCTCGGCCACCAGCCCTGGCAGCGGCTCCGCTCCGGAACCTTCTGCGTCCGTCGCCGCATCCGTCCCCGCAGCATCGTGCCCCGGCGGCCACGGCACCGCCACGTCCTCCCAGCACACGTGTCCGTCCCTGATGTCCCCACCCCGGGGCCGCAGGAGGGGCTGGAGCCGCTCGGCCACGGCGCGGCCACGCTCGGCCGCCAGCACCCGCAGCACTCCGTCCACCGTGAAGGGAGGGGGGACACCCCCGGGACCCGCCTCGGGGCCCAGCTCCTCTGCCAGCCCCTGCACCACGCGGTTGTAGATCTCCAGCCCCTGGAAGAGCCCAGCCAGGCTCTCAGGGGCCGGGCAGGGGGTCCCGGGGCAGCCAAGCCCCCGCAGGCACCCCTCGGCGTGGCGCCGGGCCAGGCGCGCGGCCATGAGCGCCGGCAGCAGCAGCGCCCGCCGCATGTGCGCCACGGCCTCGCGCCGGCGCCGCGGCAGGGCCCGCAGCCACGCGTCGCCCCGCAGCCTCCGCCTTAGCGCGGCCCAGTGCCCCGCGTGCGCCCGCAGCTCCAGGCACAGCTCCCGCAGCGCCGGCCCCGCGTGGCCCCCGCGTCCCGCCGGCACCGGCAGTGCCAGCAGCCGCCGCAGGAAGTCGGAGGAGGCCTTGAGACGCCGGGCGAAGTCGCGGGCCAGGCGGAGCAGGTGGCGGTGCCGCAGCAGCGCGTGCAGGGCCGCCCCCCGCGCGGCCACGCGCTGCCGCACCGCGTCCTCCGAGAAGTCGCCGGCGCCGCCGGGACGGGGCCGCACGTGTCCCTGGAAGGTCTCGGTGCGAGGGTCCTCCCAGACGCGGAGGCAGCGGCGCAGCCCCGCGAAGCTCTGCTCCAGCGGGGTCACGATGGGCGCGGCCTCGTCCTCGGTCTCGTCCTCCTCGTCGCTGTCGCCGTCACCGCGCCGGCGGGGCCGCGGGGCCAGCAGGCGCCGCAGCCCCGGGGAGACGCAGCTGCGCAGCATGGCCTCTGCCCGCTGCAGGGAGCGCGCCAGGGGCCCCCGCAGCCCGCCTGGGGGCCGAGCGTGGGGCAGCGACCTCAGTGTGGGGTACAGACCCTCATGTGGGGTAGCCCCTGCCCACATCCCCCTCATCTCTGCCACCCCAGCCCTGAGCCCCCCAACCCCCCTTGCACCCAGGGAGTCCCAGAACCCCGTTAGGGTTCCCACAGTTCCCCCCAGATCCCATACCCCACTAGGGTCCCCCACGCTATCCCCAGGAACTCCATAACTCACTGGGGTTCCTGCAGCCAACCCATACCCCATCAGGGTCCCCACAGCCCCCAAGAACCCTACACTCCCTCAGGGTCTCTGCAACACCCCAGGACCCCACAACCCCTTGAGGTCCCCACAGCCTCCTGGGTGTCTCACCAGGCTCGAGGGGCTCCCCGCGGGCCACCCCATCACCCGGGGCCGGCCGGGCCGTCAGCAGGAGCAGGATGAGGCCACCCAGGCCGGCGTCGCCCACCTGAGGGGTGCGGGGGGCTCAGGACCCCTAGGTTGGGCGAGGGGCGGGGCCACCGCCGATGGGGCGGGGCCATCCCCTTAGCCCCGCCCCTCCGCGCTGGCAGCTGCGGAGTCCTCCTCAGTGACCGCGCCCCTTCCCGCAGTAGCCACGCCCCACGCTTGATCGGTCACGCCCTCAGTCCCCGTGACCACGCCCCCTCCCGGGCCGTTGCCATGGAGACGCCGCGTTGCCGGGTCCGGTGCCCCCCTGCCCGCCCTGGTATCGCCCCGGTCCCGCCGCTCCCCGGGAGGGGTGTCCGGCCCCCTCTCCTCGCGTGGCCTCACCTGCAGGCAGAGCTCCCCGCCGCGTCGCTCAGCGCCGCTGGCTTCCATGCCGGGCCATCCCGGGGGCGGCGGCAGCAAAGAGGCTTAGGCCGTGCCCGGGCTAATCCAGGGGGCCGGACCTGGCTGGCCGCCGGGAGAGAGTCGGCGCGGGGGGCAGGACGAGCAGCGAGGAGAGGCCGGGCCCGCGGCCTCGGGGCAGGCGCGGGAGGAGGGAGAGGACGCGGAGCGCCGGTGCCACTCGGTGCGGGCCCTGCGGGCCGCCGTCCTGCCCGCATCCAACATGGCAGCCGGGCGGCCTCAGCTGGCTCCCTGCCCCACTTCCCGTCGGCGCTGTGACGCACTTCCGGCGCGCGGCGGCTGGCGGCGATGCGGGGCGGGATGCGAGACCGGGACGGGCCGGGCCCGGTGGGCTCCGCATGCGGGGCCGGCCCCGCCGCCTGCCCCTGGGGCTGCACGCCCGGCCCCGGCGGCTGGAACGGCGGTACGGGCCGGGGGGGCGCGGAGGGGGAGCCCGGGCCGGGAGCGGCACCCGTGCCGGCCGGGTTTCGGTTCCGCCTGCCCCGGCTCACGGCCGCCTGCGCTCCCTGCAGCTCCTTTCTGCCCTTGGCACCGCCTGTCCGGCCTCGGCGAGCTCCCAGTGCTGCCGCGGGGCCCCTCCCAGACGGTGATCCAGTGCGAGGAGGGGGAGGTGTGTCTGCTCTGGGACGACGGTGAGTCGGGCAAGGCGTACCGGGGATCCCGGTGCCCGGGGGCTGCCCTTCATGCCCTCCGCTCTCCCGCCAGGCCCCAGGCTGGAGGATTTTTACCACCTGGAGGATGACGACGAGGACGAGTCCGACATAGATTACGAGGAGCGGAATGAGTTTTGGGACGTTCCCCTCGTGGAGCGGCCCCGGCCTTACAGCTACTGCGGCTTCCGAAAGTCCTTCTTGTGTGCGGAGCCGCCGCCGCCGCCGCAGCCCCCCCGCAGCGCCCTGGAGGCGCGGCTGGACCGGCTGCCCACGCCCCGCCGGGCCCGGCTCACGGCTGAGGTGGGCAATGCCCGCCCCCTCCTCCCGCTCTCCGCGGGCTGGGATGTCCTGGGCTGGCATCGCGGGAGGGGCCGTCACTGTGTCCTTCTCCCAGGAGGCAGAGAGGAACGCTCAGGAGCTGGTGGCGGAGGAGGAGCGGGTGAAGAGGAAAGCAGAGAAGAAAAAGCTGAAGAAGAAGGTGGGTGAGCCCTGGAGGAGTCACTGTCAGCCCTTGGGGTGCAGGCAGCTGCTGTTCCTGAATCCTGGGGGTGTGGGGTCGGGGGAGGTGGGGGAGGACTGCGTTGCTATAATGGTTCCATATTTTTCCTTTCCAGAAGCAAAAAGACCGGAAAAAACGAGAGAAACTGTGTCAAGAGCAGAAGAACAAGGAGAACACTGACCCAGTGTGTGACCCCTTCAGCCCCCTCGGGCTGTCCTGCCGGTCCCCAGAGCTGGGGGCTGGGCAGCACCCCCTGCCCCAGCCACCCTTTCCCCTCCCTGTCCTTGCAGAGTCCCCTGGCCCCGAGCAGCCCTGCGGGCACTGGGCCCCCCCAGGATGGAGCTGAGGAGGAGGGGGGCTGCACAGGCCCCTCCCCACACCCCGGGAGCTCCACAGCCCCATCAGAGGACACAGAGGGAGCAGAGGTGAGGGAGGGTCTCCCCTGGGGGCTGTGTGGGCACAGGGGGTGGTGTCTGGGTTCTGCCTGCCCACCCCCTACCCCCCCAGGAGGAGCTGGACCTGAGCTGCACCTTCGTCTGCAAAGCGCGGGAGAAGGCCGGGGTCCGGCTGCGCCCCCCTGGCAGGGAGAGACCCCCCGGCACGGGGGACACGGAGCTGGGCAGGAGGGCACCAGATAAGGGCAGTGGGGAGAGCCCTGCCCCTCCCCAGCCCCCCAGCCCCAGTACAGTGGAACAGAGCCTGATGCTGGCAGGTTAGTATAGGGATTCCTGAGATGTGGGGGGGGGACATGGGGGGCTCTCCTGCTGTGCCAGATGGCCTCTCCTTGCTGCACTGTGGAGTTTGTGCTGGGGGAGCTCACCCAGCTGCTCCCCAGCTCATGGTGGGGCTGTACCAGGGAGGCTCTCCCTGCCCAGGGTGGTCTGTGCTGGAGGGCTCCCTGCCCAGGGTGGTCTGGTCTGGGGGGTCTCTCTGTGCAGCTCCCCATGTTCAGGGCAGCCCTGCCCCGGGGCTGCTGTGCAGAGCTCTGGGCTGGATCAGGGACTGTCAGCTCCGTGCCCTCATGCCCCCAGGCCATGGCATCGCTGCAGCCCAGGCAGGCCTGCACGACGAGGCCGTTCTGGCCTTCAGCGCCGCCCTGGAGCTGAACCCCCAGGAGCACCGGTGAGTAGGGGGGTCCTGGGGGTCCCAAGGTGGGGGGACCAGGCAGCAGCGACCCCTTTGTTTCCACAGGCTCCTGGGGAACCGCTCGTACTGCCTGGAGAAGCTGGGCCGCTACGAGGAGGCGCTGAGAGACGCAGAGGCGGCGCTGGGGCTGCAGCCGGGCTGGCCCAAGGGCTCCTTCCGCAAGGGCAAGGCCCTGCGGGGGCTGCAGGTACCCTGGAGGGGCTGCAGGAGGGGCTGAGGGCTGGAGGGTGTCATGACTGGGCAAGGGGCTGCAGCACACCAGGAGTTGGTGGGGAGCTTTTGGGAGGCTGTGGTGTACCATGGGCTGCTGTTGGGGCCAAGTTGAGGGTTCAGTTGGGGGCTGTGGGGTGCCAGTGGGGCTGGGTCAGGGCTGCAGGGACCTGGGGAGCTCTGGGGTGGTGTGGCTGCATGGCATAGGCTGAGGGGTACCAGGGTTGGGGGAGAGGACGAAGGTACCAGGTGCGATTTAGGGTCTGTGGGGTGCCAGGGCTCAGAGGACTGGGAAGGGGCTGGAGGGAGGGCTGGGGGTTTCCTGGGCTACCATTTGGGCTGATAGGTACCCGTGGGGCCAGGCGGGGAGCTCTGGGGTGCCCTGGGGTGCCATTTGGGCTGTGGGGTGCCCGTGGGGCTGGGTAGGGGGCTCTGGGATGCAGTTTGGGCAGGGAGTGCCTGTGGGGCTGGGTAGGGGGCTCTGGGATGCCGTTTGGGCAGGGAGTGCCCGTGGGGCTGGGCGGGGGGCTGTAGGTGCCCCCTGCCCCCAGCGCTACGCCGAGGCCGCGCACACCTTCGAGCAGCTGCTGCTGCGGGACGGGGCCAACACCGAGGCCACTGCACAGCTGGAGGCCTGCCGGGCCCTGCTGCGGGTGAGACCCCCTTCCACTGCTCCCAATCCCTTGCCCCCCACCCTGCTGTGTCCCCCACACCTCACCCCTGTCCCCCCACAGCAGCGCAGCCGCCCCGGGGCGGTCCCTGTGTCCCCCTTCCTGCCCGAGACCAAGGAGCCGCCGCTTCTCCCTGGTAAGGGAGCAGGGCTGGGGGGGCCCTGGGGATGTCCCCATGTCCCCGGTGGGTGCTGACTCCCCCCGGACCCTTGGCAGGGGGGTGGGCGAGCGGGAGCTGCCAGCACGCGGGTGACACGAGTGTGGCGGGGGGGAGCACCGGGACCCCCACGAGAGGCCCAGGACAGGGACCTGCCACGGCCACCAGCCACCCGACACTGCCAGCGAGCCATCCTGCCAGGTACAGGGCTCGAGGGGGCTGGGGGATCCCAGAGCTCCAGTGAGGTGGCACCGGCTCTGGTGACACTGGGGTGGTTCTCGGCAGGGACTGCTTTCCACTCTGGGTGGGCAATGTCACCTCCCGCATCAGCGAGAAGGTGCTGCGCCACGCCTTTGGCCGGTGAGTGACTCTCAGGACCCAGGTACGGCTCCCCTGGGATCCCCAGCCTTCTAGCACAGCCCTGGTGCCCCCCAACCATCTCTGTCCCCATTCCCTGGTGGTTCTGACCTGCTTGGTGGGTAGTCTGTGATCTACTTCCCCATGTTTGGGGGATATCTAAGCTCACTGCAGCATTGGGAGTCTCTACTCCACAGCTTTGGGGTTTTTTTAACTCTTTTCCCTCAGATTTGGGATTTTCTGATCCCCCTGCGTGCAGGTTTAAGGGTGTCTTTATATTCTCCCTCCGTCTTCGGGGGTCTTTCGGTATTCCGTGCCACACACATTTGGGGGTCTCTAACACTCCCTGCCATATTTGAAGGTTTCTGAGGGTCTGTAACCTGTGCCCCCCCACGTTTGGGGGTCTGTGCCCCCCAGGTTCGGGGAGATCCACTCGGTGCGGATGCTGCCGGGCCGGCGCTGTGCCTTCATCAACTTCTGCGGGAAGGCGGCGGCGGAGGCGGCCTTCGGGGCCATGCAGGTGAGCTGGGGGGCACACGGGGCCCCCAGCCCTGGGGCTGCCCTGGGACACCCCTGCCCGCAGGGCCTGTCCCGATGCGAGCTCCCCGCTGTCCCCAGGGTGCCACCGTGGAGGGCAGCGAGCTGGTGCTGCAGCTCAAGCACCCGTCCCACGCCACGCCGGCCCCCCTGCCCCGCTCCAGGGGGGGCGTCCCTGCCGGGGGGCTGCTCAGATGACCCTGCTCTGTCGGGGGGGGCTGCCGGGGCCCCCCTGCACCTGCCTGTACCTGCCTGTGCCTTGTCCCTCTACTGGGGGGTGGGAGTGTCCCCCGCTCTTGCCTTGGGGGGGGTGGGCCCCCCCTGCATCCCCTCGTGCCTGGGGCGTTTGGGCCCGGGCTGATCCTCACGGCCCCTCAGGGATTTGTTACCTGTTTGGGTTTTATAATAAAACTGAGATCGTTGTCCCTCTTTCTGGCTTTTTTTTGTCTTGGACTGGTGGTGCCCCCCGCCCTGCACGGTCCGCCCCTCCTTCCACCCCTCTGCCCTCTCTGCCCCCCACCCCAGTGCTGGACCCCACCGCTCCAGCCCCCCGTGTCCTCTCCCCGTGTTCCCCCTTGTCCTCCTGTGTCCCTCCAGCCCCGGGGGGCCGGGGTGGGGTCCCTGCCTCCCCGGAATGTCACTTGCTTCGGGGCGGGGGAGTGACAGGCGGGACATCAAATACAATTTGATTAATATGCAAATTGAGGGGGGGAGGGTCGGCCTCAGCCGGTAATTAATCACCGGTTAAAACAAATTAATGCCTGCGGCGGGAAGTGCTCGCCTGGAAAATGGGGGGGTACAGAGTGGTCCCCGGGGAGGATCAGGGCTCCATAATAAGGTGTTGCCTTTATTGCAAATATTTACACCAGGGCCGATAGAAAATAAAATTAAAAAAAAAAAAAAAAAAAAAGAGATAATGGAAAGACGAACAAAAAAAATACCCAAAAACGGGTGCACCGAGGGGGCGGGGCCGGGCCGGGCTCGGCTCCGTTCGGAACTGAACGGAGCGGTGTCGGCCCGGACCGTGCCGAGTAGAACCGAGCGGGGCGAGCCGGTCTGAGCAGGCTCGGCTCAGTCCGCCACGTCGATCTCCTCCTCCGAGAGCTCGGCGGGCGCCGCGGTGCCGGTGCCGGGAGCCTCCGGGGGCTCGGGCAGCCCCGCCAGCTGCTGGAGGGCGGCGGGGGGCAGCGC
The DNA here is from genome assembly GCF_003031625.1 of Empidonax traillii. Classification (NCBI taxonomy): domain Eukaryota; kingdom Metazoa; phylum Chordata; class Aves; order Passeriformes; family Tyrannidae; genus Empidonax; species Empidonax traillii. The sequence goes on along the minus strand of NW_020956332.1, from coordinate 191,939 downwards.
CTGCAGCGAGGCCACGTCCGCCCGCAGCTCCTCCAGGTCCCGCTTGAGCTTGGCGCGGCGGTTCTGGAACCAGGTGATGACCTGGGCGGCGGAGAGCGCCAGCCGCGCCGCCAGCGCGTCCCGGTCCACCGGGGAGAGGTAGCGCTGCCGCCGGAACCGCTGCTCCAGCTCCCGCAGCTGCTGCGCCGTGAACGCGGTCCGGGACTTGCGACGCTTCCTGCAGGGAGGGCGCGGGCCCGGGGCGCCCGGCGGGGACGGACCTGCGGGGACAGCGGGGTCAGGGCACCGGCACCGGGCACGGGGAACGGCCCCGCAACCCGTGCCGGCCCTCGGGAATAGCCCCGGGGCGTCCGGTGGGGAAGGGCCTACGAGGCCCGGGACCCGCACCGCACCGGCACCGCCGAGCCGCGCAGAGCACGGCGGGGCCCGACATGCCGGGATAGCGGCGTCAGGGCAAAGGCAGCGGGACCCACACCGAGCGACGGGTAATGGTACGGCCACCTGCACCTGGTCGGCCCCGAGCACTGCGGGTCCCGACCTCTGGGCACAGCAGTGTCAGGGTAGCGGCACCGGTAACGGCACCCGCACCGGTCACGCCGGGCCGCGACCAGCACGGCGGGCGGAATCCCGGTCGAACGGAGACGAACCGGCTCGCGTCGAGCCGGAAGCAGAAGAGCCGTGCCGTGCCCTGCCGTGCCGTGCCGTGCCGTGCCTTACGGAGCCGAGGCCAGCAGAGCCGAGCAAACCAAACCGCGCTCGGTGCCGGGAGCCGGGAGTCGCAGTTCCACTGTGACCTCGGCCGCGTCGAAGTCGCCGCCGCTGCGCCTGTGGCTGAGACACCCGTGTCCTGCCAGCGGCTGGTTCGGGAACAAGGACCGAAGCGGGGAACAGAGCTGAGAGCCGGGAACAGAGCAGGGAAATGGGAGCGGAGTGAGGAGCCGGGAGCCCCCGGCGGAAATCGAGATCCTCCTCTCCACGATTCTAGGAGACCCGAGGCCGTGCTGGTCCCTGCATCCGATCGCTGCTCTCGGCGCCGATGCGGCCGCTGGTGCCGGTATTGATGCAGAGAGCACCCGGTGAGGCGCGGATCGTGGCCCTGTCTACGGCTCTCAAAGTCGCCGGCGGGGTCCCGGTGGCGTCCCGAGTCCCTCTCCCGCTCCCGCTCCCTGTCCCGTTCCACCCCTCCTCTGCCGGCGGGACCAACCCGCCTCTCGGTAACGCGGCTTCCGGGATCACCGTGCATCCCCCGGTAACGGCGGTGACCTCCGCGGCCGCCCGCAACGGGAGCTCCGCTCCTGGGGACCCCCGACCGCTCGGTACCGGAGTGCCGGGCCGTCCCAGCAGTCTTGCTTGAGCTGGAACTGTTACCGGTCCGTTCCGGTAACGGGCTTTACCGCGATCACGAAACCCCCATCGCTCCCGTGTCTGTCCATCCGTCAGTCCAATAACAGGACTTTCCCTCCACTCTCGGAGTCCAGATCGACCTCGTTTATGTCCGTCCGTCCTGGCAACGGGGATTTATCCCCGCTCCAGGAGCCCTCCAGATCGCTCCCATGTCCGTCCTTTCTTTATCGCTGAGAAGAGGGATTTTCGTTCATCACGGAAGTCCCGGGCGGTTCCGACCGTGTCCGTGGGTCCGTCCCGGTAACGAGGTTTTACCTGAGTTACCAGTACCTCCCTCTGTCCGCCGGTCCCGGCTCGTTCCGCCCTTACCCGCGGCCAGTTCGCCATCGGGTTTATTCCGAGATTCCGTCTGTCCGACCGCTACCTGGGCTTCACTCCCGCTCCGGGAGGCCCGATTGCATTCGAGTCTGTCTGTCTGTCCAGTCGGCAACGGGGTTTTTTCGTTTGTTTGTTTTTTTTTTTTTTTTTTTTTTTTTTTTTTTTTTTTTTTTTTTTTCCCATTCCCGTGTCCATCCGTCTGCCCGGCCGGTAACGGGGATCGCTCCTGTTTCGATCCATCTGTTCACCCGGTAACGGGATTTTTTCGCTATTTTTCTTCGATCCCGGCCGTGTTCGTGTCAGTCAGGTAATGGGCGTTTTTACCTTAATTCCGAGAGCCCCGATCGACCACGTTTCTGTCCCTCTGTCCATGCCGGTATACGGGGATTTTTTTTCGCCCCCTTTCATATCCGTCTGTCTGCGGTAACGGGATTTTTTTAAAATTTATTTCGTTCCCGGCCATGTCCGTCCGTTTGATAACGGGGAGTTTTACGTTAATTTCGGCGCCCCGAGCCGTGTCCGTTCTGTCTATCTCTCCACACAGTAATGGGTTGGCTTATTCGTTAATCATGGACCCCACTCTGTCTGTCCGACCTGTACGACGATTCGTAAATTACCGGAGCGACACTCCGTAATTAGATAATTTCTTTCCTTTATTTGCCGGAGCCCAGCTCCGCCCGCATCCGTCTGTCCGGCCGGTAACGGGATTTCGGTTACTCACGGGAGCGCTGCTCGGTCGATCCGTGTCCGTCTGTCCGAAGATTTTTCGTTACCGGCGGGAGCCGCGTTGTGCCCATAGTTTGTCCGTTAATTACTGGAATGCTGCTCTGCTGTGACTGTCCGTCTGTCCGTCCCGGTAACGGTTTTTTCCCTGTTAATTACTGAGACCCTCTCTGTCCGTTTCAGTGAGGGGTTGTGGTTTTTTCCGTTAATTACTGGAGCCCCTCTCGATCTCTCCGCGTAGGTCTGTCCGTCCCGGTAACGGTTCTATTCATTCCGGGCGGCACCGCGCTCTGTTTGTCTGTGTGTCTGTCCGTGTGAGGGATTTTCCTTTAATCCCGGAGCCCCGATCGGTCCGTCCGTGATCGTCCCGGTAAGGGCTTGGTTTTTCTGATCAGTCCCGGAGTCCCGATCGGTCCTCCCATGTCCGTCTGTCCATCTCAGTAGCGGTTTTTGTTCGTTCCCGGCGGCGCCGCGCTCCGTCTGTCGGTGTCCGTCTGTCCGTCCACCCGGTGACGCCGAGCCCGGGAGCGGCGGAGCTGGTTCGTCCCCGTCCATAAGCGGCGGTCGGACCCCGCCGGTACCGGGTCGCTGCGGGAGGCCGAAACGCGGCCAGAGCCGCCGTCCCCGCCGGGGCTCGGGGCCCGTACCGGGTTTCCGTTGCCTCCTGGCCCGATCCGCAGCTCGGCCCCCGCGCTCGGTCACGGTCACGGTCACGGCCCGGCGGGGTTCATCCACCGCCCGGTCCCGTGGCTCCCGGTAAAGCTGCCGGTGCTCCCGAAGCTCCGGTGCCTCGGTGCTGGAGGCGGCTCACCGGGGCCGGGGCGCTCTCTGGCTCCCAGTCCGGTCCCGGGGCTCTTCCCTCCCTTCGGGCGGAGGCTGCCGCGTGTCCCCGCAGCGCCGGGCGAGCACCGGCGGCTTCCCTGGCCTCCCGGCTCCGCTCGCCCCTCCAGGACACGGAGGAAACTTCCCGGGACCGGGGACGAGGGACATCCCCAGCCTCGCCGCGGCCTCCCCCTCCGCCTGCCGGCCCCGCTACCTGCCTGGTGCCTGCTGCCCAGTTCCCAGTGCCCGCTGCCCAGTTCCCGGTGCCCGCCCCGGTCTCGGAGGAGTCCCCCCGCCCTGGTAGCCCCCCGGTCCCGGTACCTCCGGCTGCTTGCAGCATTCCCAGCTCCAGCCCCTGGAAGGTTTTACTGGCGAGTTCCTCCAGCGCCCAGAGCGGCGAGGCCGGGGCGCAGCCGCCGCCGCCGCCGCGGGGCCCCGCCGGGGTGGGGGGGGCGGCGGGACCGGTACCAGTCCCGGGGGGGCTCCCGCCGCGGGGGCGCCCCAGGATGTCCTCGATGCCGAAAGGGGTCAGCGGTTTGGTGGTGTTGGCGGGGGGCGGGAGCCGGTCCAGGGGGCTTCGCCGATGGCCGCCGACCGCGGCGGGCAGCGGGGGGGAACTGGCCGCCTCCCCCGCCGAGGTCATGCCGGGACCGAGACCCGCGCCGGGACGGGGACCCGCCGCCCCCCACCCCCCCCCAGCGCCGCGATCCCCGTTCCACCGCCTTAAAGGCCCGGGATACCGGGAGGAGGAGGAGGAGGAGCCACCGACGCCCCCCCCGTCGAGGGGGGGGGACAGACCCCTCTCCGCCACTACCGGGGCTCAGCCCCGCGCCTCCCCCTTGTTGTTTCCCCCATTATAAACCACCCTGGTGGGTCCCCTCCGTCCCCCTCCCCACTCCGCTCCCTCCTCATCCT
>NW_020956332.1:181672-186671 GCF_003031625.1 Empidonax traillii | reverse complement strand
CTCGGTTTGGGAGAGGGACACGGGGCCCCTTGCACGGCGGCGTGCCCGGCACGGCGGCGTTTGCACGGATTCCTCGCACGCGGCTTTTGTCCTCCCCGCAGGGCGCGGGGAGATGGCGGAGCTGCCGTGGCTGCACGTGCCGCCGGCTCTCGCCGGGGAACGGAGCCCATCCCGGGGTGCAGGAGAGCTGTGACCCCCTCTCCCACCACACCACGGGAGCTGCCAGTGGTCCTGGGCTCGGCTGGACCCCTGCAAGCCCAATTTCTTCTGGCAACACTGCTGGAACGAGGCCACTGTGCCGGCCACAAGGCCCCAGGCTCCTGGGGTGCAGGGAATCGGGGTCACAGCCCTTTCTTGGGGTTCCAGCCCCATGGGGAGACCCTGGGCTCCGTCCCGGTTTAACGCTCCAGGACGCACATGAAAAATCGCTGCCCGGGGTGATTCAATGCCCTGAGGAAAGGCTCCCCCCCGGAACTCGGAACTCGCCGGCTCCTCTGGGGCCGGCGGGACCTCGGTGGCCAAGTCCTGGGCTGGGAATGTGGGAGTGGTCCCACTGGGCTGTGGCACGGGTATCTGCAGGGAGCCGGCAGATCTCCAGCAGTGGTGCTCGCCCTGATGGGTGGGATGCCATCCCCACCCCATCGTCTCCCCCCATCAGCACCCTCCATGGCACCCACCCATTGCTCTACAACACTTGGGGCAAATCCCTGCACTCAGGGCTGCTCCCAGATAGTCGTGCTGGCACCCCCTTCCCTCCTTGTCTCTCCATTTGTGTCACCCGAGGTGCTCCCCGAGGTGCTGCCGGGGTGGGCTGAGCCCCCTGCCCCTTGCCCGAACACTTCGGCCCCCCTCGGCGGCGGAAGCGCTGGCTCCAGCTGTCGGGAACACAGGATGGGAAACGCTTTTCACCCCAAACCAGGCCACAGGGTGGGAACAAAACGAGCCCTCGGGGGTTTTGCAGGAACACAGAAGCTTCCTGCGGAGCCGGGTGAGTGCCCAGCGCTGGCCGGGTGCCCGTGGCCAGAGGGGATGGTGATGGGCATGTCCACGGGATGGGGCTGGGGGTACCCCAGGGTACTGCACCCCTGTGGCACTGACAGCTACCGCCCTGGGCTGTCCCTGGGAGACTCTGGGGGTCTGGGACGTGGGGTCCCACCGCCTCCCGGACCCTCACACCCCAAACTCAGCTGCTGTGCTGTGTCCTGTGCCCAGCATGGGCAACACCGGGGCACAAGTGTGTTATGTGTTCATGTGTGTGTGTTCACGTGTGTGTGTTCAGGTGTGTGTTCACACGTATGTGTCTGTTCGTGTGTGTGTGTGTGTTCAGGTGTGTGTTCACATGTATGTGTCTGTTCGTGTGTGTGTGTGTTCACATGTATGTGTCTGTTCGTGTGTGTGTGTGTTCAGGTGTGTGTTCACATGTATGTGTCTGTTCGTGTGTGTGTGTGTTCAGGTGTGTGTTCACATGTATGTGTCTGTTCGCGTGTGTGTGTGTTCACGTGTGTGTCTGTTTGTACATGTGTTCGTGCGTGTGCACACGTGTGAGGGGGCGTTGCCTGCACAAGGGTGTGATGTAGATGTGAGCAGGTCCTGACAGGGTGTCCAAGCCGTGTCTGGGGCTGCCGTGTCCCCTCACCCAGCTCCCCCCCCGTCTCAGGGGCTATGGTGTCTCGGAGCACCCCCAGTTCCAGGTACCCCAGCTCAGGGGGGCTTCGGGGCTGCCCACCCCCGTGTGCTGCCAGGAGTGGGGTGTCGGGGTGCCGGGAGCAGGATGGCAGGGTGGCAGGGTGCCGGTGCCGTGCTGGGTAACGCGATTAGGGGTGCAGTGCCCCCGTAAGGCGCCTCCCCCGTCCCGCACCGTCCTGATCCATTATTTATCGGCTCCATCCCAGTCTCGCGCCGCAGCGGTCCATAACATGATTAGGGCCGCGGCCCCGCGCGGCCCCGGCACATGGAAATCACTGGCAAATGAATTTTCCTTTAATAAGGGAACAGCTCGGTGCGGAATTAAAGCGTCACGAGCGGCGGCAGCGCCGGGGGGGCGCCGAGAGCACCCCCGCGCCAGGGGACGGGACCCCGGCAATTACTGGCAATAAATCCTGACCCCGCGGTGGGCCCGGGGCCGCGGCAGAGCCGAGAATAATGGGATTACACCTGGCCCCGGTGAACGGGGGTGGATGTGCCGGGAGACAGGGGAGCCGGGGATCCCCCCCCCGGGGCTATTGGCAAATCATCGATTCATTAACACGAGTGGCTCGGGGGGGGGGGAGGGGGCTGAGCCCGGTTTCAGCACTGGGGGACCACAGGGGAGTGGGATGGGATGGAGATGGGGATGGGTGGGAATGGGAATGTAATGGGAATGGGGATGGATGGGAATGGGAATGTAATGGGAATGGGGATGGAGTGGTAATGAGACGGTGTGGGGATGGGATGGGGATGGGGATGGGGACATAGGCAGGACAGCCCAGGACTGGGGGCACACAGGGCCAGCACACACCTTGGCCATTCCCACATGTGTGTCTGTGTGAGCACAACACCCCCAGCAGAGTCTCCTCAGCCGTGTACAGGCGTGTGCAGGCGTGCGCAGAGGGCTCACGGAGCACAGACATGCTGGCAGAGACATCACACACGTGTACAGGCACACACACGTGGAGCCATGTGTGCCAGTGCCAGGAACCAGCCAGACTGGGGGCAGGAGCAGTGCACAGCTCCAGGAGGGACACCCAGGATGAGGGTGGATGCTGTGGGACCCCTACTCAGTGCCGTTCTGGGGTCAAGGGGTCCCACCGGCCCTGGTCCCAGCTGCCACCCCCCTCCCCATAGGGGCCCCCTGCCCGCTCCTGGGCCTCCATTTGTGCCTGGGCCAAACTCCAGCCAAATGGGCTGGGAGGGGGGGGTTGCATTTCAAAGGCTCCAGCTGGAGCAAACGCCGCTGCCCCCCCACCGGGCTGTCACCCGCCCACGCCCCCTGACCCTGCACAGCACGGCTGGGATGGCAGGGACCCCCATGCCCTGTCCCAGGAGAGCGATCTGTGCCAGGACCCCCATGAGGTCGGGGTCCCTCTCGAGTTAATCTGTGGCTGGGGGGGGACAGGCTGGGGTGTGGGACCCCCATCCTGCTGTGGGGCAGAGCTGTGGCGTGGGGCTGTGTGCCCGCTGCCCACTGAGTGGGGTTCTCTCTGTGCCAGGGGGGCAGCAGCCGGCATGGGGCAGCTGGAGAGGGTGAGAGGCTCTGGCTGTGGTCTGGAGGGTGCCTGGGGTGGGGCATCCCCAAGCTCTCCTTGGCACCAGGGCCCCTGGGAGCCCTGACGTGGGCAGCAGGACGGTGGCGGGTGCCGTGGTGGGGTCGAGGCAGCGGTGGGACCATGAGGATTCAATTAGGGCCGAGTGCGGGGGGCTCGGCTCGGAAATGGCCCGTCTGGGCGCTGACAGCCCAGCCCCCACCCAAGATGAACGACCCCCACATTAAAGCACAGAGGGGTGACAGGGGCACCTGAGTAGGGAGGAGGCTGGGGCGGCCGTGGGGGGTTGGGACCCCGGCTTTGACACAGTCATGGGTGGGACAGGACCCCAGTTCCAGTGCTGCCACAGGGCCACTGAATAGCTGGGAGAGGATCTGCAACAGCCCAGGGGTGGGGGGATGTGGCATCAGGGGGTTGCCTACTGTGGGACCCCCCCATCCTGCACCCTCAAACTTGGCAAGGGACGTCTGGAGCCATCTGTGCCCACTGGTCCCTCGCTGCCGCACTGGTGGCAGCAGAGTGGGGGTGTCCTCGGGGTCCTACCGTGCTCAGCCATGCACCGGATTGGGGGACACATACGCCCCCCTCATCCCGCAGGACCCCGAGGGGGCCCGTCCGTGGCCGTGAGCACGGCCCGCGGCTCGAGGATCGATGGCCGCGCGGGTCAGCGCAGCCATTAACCCCGGCGAGGCAGCGCCCCGGGGTTAATTAAAAAGCGAAGTGCAACGAAACGCGGCGGCGGCAGCGGGAGGACGTTGACAGCAGCAGGGGGTGACAGTGGAGGGGGGTGGTCGGGTGGCACTGGTGCCTGCAGGGGGTACGGTGGGGGCTCCAGAGGACACCATCGAGTGCAGACCCTGGCACTGTCATACGGGGCTGTGGGATAGTGGGGGGGCAGGTGGCACTTGGGGTCTCCTCATGTCACACGTGCCGCGTGGCAGAGCCAGGGGAGAGGAAGAAGAGGCGTCTCAGAGGAAGCCCCATCCTTCCTCCTCCTCCCACCCTAGCGCTATTCTTAGCCCCGGTCTATCCCGCATCCTCCCCGCCCGGCGGGGTCCGGTCCTGAGCCCCGCGGGACCCTCAGGGTGGGATCAACGGGGGGACCTCAAGTAGGGACCCCACCATGGGAACCCCGTCCGTCCCCGGGCTTCACTCCCCACCCCCAGCCACCACCGTAACTCTAGACCCGACAGCTGCTCCGGGCCAGCCGCCCACGGCCCCCGCAGTCCCCCGGACACAGTACAGCCCCTGCAGCCCCCGCAGCCCCCACGGCACGGCCCCCATGGCGCAGCACGGCATGACAACATTGGTGTCCCCATTTTCTGGGCGTTGGGGGGGGTCTCTGCTCCCCTGTGGCTGGGGCAAGGAGAGGGAGCTGGAGCTCCCGGTGCACCCTGCTGGTGTGGGGAGAGATGATCCATGTCGCCTGTCCGTGAGCCCTGGGGATGTGTCTCTGGGTCTGGGGAGCTAGGGACGGAATCGTTCCACCTTTGGGGACTGAGCGGTGTCCCCGGCTGGGGCGGTGGCTATGCGGGTGTCCGTGGTGGCCCAGCCCACGGTGACCCCTCGTGGTGGGACCCTCGCGGCGAGGCGGGCACGGCGGGGTCAGCGGCGCATTCCTGCTCCCGCGGGGCGATCCGGTTACCGGCCGGCCCAGCCCTGGCCCCGGCCTCGCCATTAATCTTCCCGGGTGCCCTTTGGAATTTGCCGCCTGAGGCCTCGGGGGTGTGGGGGTCCGGGGGGTGCAGGGAGAGTGG
>NW_020956332.1:178889-181463 GCF_003031625.1 Empidonax traillii | reverse complement strand
CCTCGCGGCGAGGCGGGCACGGCGGGGTCAGCGGCGCATTCCTGCTCCCGCGGGGCGATCCGGTTACCGGCCGGCCCAGCCCTGGCCCCGGCCTCGCCATTAATCTTCCCGGGTGCCCTTTGGAATTTGCCGCCTGAGGCCTCGGGGGTGTGGGGGTCCGGGGGGTGCAGGGAGAGTGGGGGGATGGATGAGGATGGGATGGGAATGGGGGTGGGTGGGAATGGGGATCGGATGGGTGCAGGAACGGGGATGGGATGGGCTGGGCATGGAACACTCCCAGTTCACTCCTCCAGGAGCACCCCCTTGTCATGCCGAGCCCTGTCCTGCCCCCTGAGCCCCTGCCCCGCAGCGGGTGCCCGGTGCCGCTGGCAGAGCTGCAGGATGATGGCGGCACGTCCCCTCCCTGCCGGGATCACAAGCAATTATCCGGCAGACGGAGACGCGGCGCTGCAATAACCCACCCAATTGATTTAGGGATCAGGGGACCGGGCGGGTGGCAGCCGTGGCAGAACGAGCCTCCCCGGCTGGAGGGGGGCTCTGGGACAACACCCAGGCTGGAGAGGGGCTCTGGGGATACCCGCAGCCTCTGCTCCACTGTGGGACCCCGGCATCGACGCTGGCACAGCTGTGGCGGGGGACTCAGCTTAGGGTAGTTGGGACCCCCCGTGTCAGAGTCTGAGCAGGGTTGGGGCGTCGGGGCAGGGTCCCAGCTCCCCATCCCACCAGGTGGGCATCGCTCCCAGGAGCGGGAATGCACCAGTCACACCCCTGCCCGTGGAGAGGGGGCCGGGAGCCCGGAGTCCTGCTGGTAATGGAGCCGCCAGCCCCGCGGGACCGAGGGCTTCCTGCGAGGAAGGTGGGACAGGGAGGGGAAGACAATAAACCCCAGGAAACGCTGGGAATAGCAGAAGGAATGGCCGCGCCGCCGGCGCTGAGCCCGGACGGAAGACTCAGGGCAAGGGGGACAGCCGGGTGCGAGGGAGGGGACGGACCCTCCTGAGCCCTGGTACATTGGCACTTTCAATCTTGCCATGATTTGCCCCAAATCCTGACTGCGGGATTATCTCTGTCTGGGAGTCAGTGGGGACTGGGGGCTGTGGGGAAGGTGCCACCAGTGACATCCGTCCCAGCAGCACCACGGGGCTCCAGTAGGTCCTTGCCCTGCCCTGGCAGGTCCCAGGTGAAGGTGGGCTCAATGGGAGACCCCCACCGGCCTGTGGCCACAGGCACGTGGCTGCTGAGCCCCCGCGCTGGGTGATTTATGGCTGGGGAGCACCAGCACAGACGGGCTGGGACAAACCCGCCAGGAAGCGCTGACTTCAAAGGGTGGAACAATGGTGGGATGGCGAGCACTGCTGCACCAGGACCCTCGTGGCACTGGGACCCCCACGGTGGCACCGGCACCCACACTGTGGCACTGGCATACGCATCATGGCACCAGGACATGTGTCGTGGCACTGGGACACACATCCTGGCACTGGCACCCACAACGTGGCACAGACACCATGGCACCCACGCCTGGCACCAGCACCCAAACCAGCACCTATGCCAGCCTGGCAACCCCTCCAGAGCACCTGCCCTCTGTGCCCACCTGTTCCCTATGTGGGCATCCAATGTTCATTCCATGTCCCCTCCCATATCACATCCCATATTCATTCCATATTCCATCCCATATCACATCCCATGTTCATTCCATATTCCATCCCATATCACGTCCCATGTTCATTCCATATTCCATCCCATATCACGTCCCATGTTCATTCCATGTTCCATCCCATATCATATCCCATGTTCATTCCATGTTCCATCCCATATCACATCCCATGTTCATTCCATGTCCCATCCCATATCACATCCCATGTTCATTCCATGTTCCATCCCATGTACATCTCTTGTCCCCCATGAGCCTCCTCTGTGCACTCCCATCCTGCCGGGATGTGCCAGGGTGGTGGTCCTGCAGCACATCCCCCTGCCCGTGCTGACACGCAGGAAGCAGGGGGGGCTCCAGGGGGCCGCGGCTGCCAGACAAAGGCGGGAAACTCCAGTGGCCAAAACAAATCAAGAGAGGTGAGGGGGTGCCCTTGGCCCAACTCCCACAGCCCCGCTGCCCCATGTGCCCGCGCAGAGAGGGGCTGGGTGTGCCCAGTGACACCCACCGTGTCACTACCCAGCAGCTGGGGTCCCGGTGTCGGGGGGCCCGTGGGTGCTGGTGGCAGGGCTGGGTACCATGGCTGGGTGCCACAGCTGCTCCCATTGACGGCCGGGGCTGCTCCGAGCCCTCCCGAGTGTGCCCCGGGTGGCTGGGGGAGGTGTTGGGGTCCCAGAGGCGGCGCTTTCCCAGGCTCCACCACGACCCCTCCGTCCGCAGGAAGATGCCCCCCCGCTCCCCTTCCCACGCAGCCGGGCATCCCGGTGCCAGCGCCGGTGCCCACATCCGCGGGAAGCAGGCAGGAAGGGGGGTTGGGGGAGGCCAGCGGGGGTCAGGAGGGAACAGTGTGGTGGGGGCCGGGTGGGCGGGGGGGGCCCAGCGTGGGCCCGTCAGAACCCCCCGGCGTCATTTAGAGCCGCTCAGGC
>NW_020956332.1:174371-177996 GCF_003031625.1 Empidonax traillii | reverse complement strand
TGGGATGGGATGGGATGGGATGGGGTGGGATGGGGTGGGATGGGATGGGGTGGGCACCAAGGGGAAGGCTGTGTGCCACCACAGACCCAGTAGGTACCTTGGAGTGGGTAGTAGGAGGGAGGAGGTTGGGGTGTGGGGCAGTATTGTGTAACATGTCCCTGTGGTGTTCACCCAGCCCGTCCCACCATCCCAGTGCAGCCCAGGAGCCTGGGCTTTGCCCCTCACCCGGCAATGGGGTGTGAAGGTACTGACTGCTCATCTATCTCTGTCAGGGCCATTTGGAGCTGGTGCCACTGGAGTGAGGTGGTGACAGTGCAGCTGGGGGGTTCAGCAGCCCAGGATCCAGTCCCCATGCCCACCCCCAGGACAGGGTAGGGGCTGGGGATGAGTGGAACTCCCAGAATGAGTGCCCATGGGGCAGATGGATTATGTGGGGGCTTTAAAAGGGGGCCAGGGACAAGCGCCATTGAGGGGCAGGGCTGGGGGTCGTGTGGCATGAGGGGGCAGCACTTGGGGATGTTGGCATAGGAGGGAAGGCTGATGCAGTGTCCTCCCTGGGCTGTGCTGTGTCCCCATTGCCCCCCACCCTGGCACTGCAGTGGCCCCAGGGCACAACAGCTGCAGGGCTGTGGGGGCCAGGGGGCTCAGAGGTCCCTCTGAGGGGTCCCTCCTGCACCTGTAGCCCCCTCGGCATGTACAGAGCATCCCTGTGGCACCATCCCCCTATCCACACTCTGGAACCCTCCAGCCTGGGAGTGCCACCATCTCCCGTGGGAGCCCTGGGGGTCTCACATGGCTGAGGAGCTCCTGGGGGTCTTGTCCCCCAGTCATGGGGGTCCGTGCCATGCTCAGGTCCTGCTGGGCAGAGCTGAGGACCCCCCACTGCCCCCCCAGGTTAAGGACAGGGCGATGGGGGCTCAGGTTTCCCGCTCTGCCGGGCTGGAGCCGGGGGCCATTAGCCCCCTCGGAGCATGACGGGCCAGGGGCACATCAAAGGGCCTTTGGCATGACCGCAGCTCAGGGGTGCAGGACCCCCTCCCAGCACCTGCCCCGCCCCGCTGGACCCCCCAACTCTCATCTCCCCCACTCTCCAGGGCAGCCCCCGTGGGCGTTGGGGCCAGGCCGTGGGCGGGGGGCTCATTTACCAACGTCAGCCCTGCAGTTGGTTTGAATTAGGCTCCTCCAGGCCCGGCACTGATAAGGGAGGGGGTGCAGGGCTGGGGGGGCGTGGGGGGCTCCGGGGGGGCTTCCTGCTCTGCCGTCTGTAACTGGCTGCCAGAGCCACTGCTGACAGACACAAGGACAGCCCCCGCCTCACCACTCCCGGCATCCGTCTGTCCATCCATCCATCCCTCCATTTGTCATCCTTGCATCCACCCACCCGTCCACTCCCCTCCAGCCAGCCTCGGTTCAGACCGCCACCAGCACCCCCATCCCTCTAGCCCTGTTTAGGACCCCCATCCTGCGCCCCTACTCCTCCAGCTGCAGTTGCAAACCTAGTCTTGCACCCTAATCCCTACGGCTCCATTTAGGACCCCCATCCTACTACTCCTCCATCCCTCCAGTCCTGTTTGGGACACCCATTGTGCACCCCAAGCCCTCCACCCCCACTGAGACCCCCGTTGTGCTCCCCCACTCCTCCAACCCCATTTGGGACCTCCGTTCTGCACCCTCACGCCCCCTCCCTGGCTGGGACCCCAGTTCTGCTCCCCTGTCCCTCCAGCCTCATTTGGGACCCCCGTCTGGCACGTCCTTGCAGCAGCTTTGGGGGGGGGGTGCCCGGCCGCCCCTCCCGCTGAGCGATGGCCGACAGCTGGGCCGGGCCGGGCCGTAACCGGATCCCTGGCAGCGGCGCGGGGGTCCCGGGTGGGGGTCCCGGCGCGGGCTCAGCCTCGGCGCGGGGCCAGGAGTGAGGGATGGGCCACGGCGTGTCCCCTAGGGCAGGCACGGGGCACCCCATGCCACGTCCACTGAGGCCGGTGGGTCCCGCCCCAGGATGGGATGCCCGGCTCGGGGGCGCGAGAGTGGGGAGGGACCACCAAGAGCTGCCTGCACGGCCTGGTACTGTCCCCACCAGCTGCCTGCACGGCCTGGTACTGTCCCCACCGTGCCGTGGGGAAGGACCGGGGTCAGGACCAGGGGCCGCCACCCCGAGGGTGCCCATCAGCCGGCCCCGAGCCCTGTGCTGCGGCCAGGGCGGCTCCAGAGCTGCGCTCCCAGGAGCACTGGGGTCACCGGGATACCAATGCCTCCCACAGGACTGGGCCTCGTAACCATGGGTCCCATCCCCACCCCTGGGACCCCCACACCTGCAGCTGTGCCCGTGGATGCAAACCCACACGGCAGAATATTGCCCCGGGCTCATTAGAGCCGTGTGGGGTGTGGGGGTAGCAAACCACCCTGGCCAATGACTTTATTACAGCTCATTAGATAGGGTGGGGGGGCCGGACATGCACCAGGCAGCCGTGACAGGGATCGATCTGCTCAGGGGCGTGGGGCTGTGAGACTCCCCTTGCACGGCAGGGGAATGGGGAGGGAGGGGGCTGCAACCCCCCAGTGCCCATCACAGCTGCACTGCCCACAATGAAACCCCTGCACCGCCCAGCCCACCCTCCCCAGACCTCCCAGCACCCCACACCGCAGCCTCCCCCCAGCTGCAGCCCACCTGGGGGACACTGCCTCGCCCCATGCCGCCCTCCCTGCTCCTGGAGGTGCTGGCACTGAGGGGCCCCCCAAAGGCTTCCCCTCCCAGACCCAGCCCAGCCCCTCCCGACAGATCAGGGACCTGGAGGTTTTTTTTCCACAATTTTATTCCAAAAATAAACTCGAAGGGTTGTATAAGTTAGGGGGGGCAGGAGCAGGGCTGCACTGGGGGGGCAGCACCCACCCCCTGCCCCTACCTTCTCTTGTCCTTGATGCTGTAGTGCAGCAGGAGGGGCGCAGGCTGTGGGGATGGCGGGGTCAGGGCTGGGGGACCCCGGGCAGGGACCTCCAACCCCAGCCCCAGGACACCAAATCCCAGCTGAGGACCTCCCACCCCAGGGTAGGGATCCCAAACCTCAGTCCAGGATCCCCCTGGGGCAGTGACCCCCAAATCCCAACACAGAACTCCAAACCCCAGCCCCAGATTTGTCCCGGGGCAGTGACGCCCCAGTCCCAGCCTGGGACTCCAAACTCCAGCCCAGGACCCCCTCCCTGGGGCAGGGCCCTCCCCCTGGGGCTGTGCCCTGAACTTGGCCAAGCCCTTCAGGCACCCCCCATCTCCTGACACGTGCAGGGGCCAAGGGCTCCCTGGGTCACCACTGTGGCCACTGACATCAATCATCCTCCATCCCCTCGTCCACCACTGCCCTGAGTTCCCCCAAGGAGAGTCCCCCAGCCCTGCCCCCAGCTGGGGGCTCCTGTCCCCCCAAGGCCCACCTTGCCGAACCAGCGCGAGAGCCAGAGCTGCTTCATCGTCATGTGGTCGGGGAGGGGCTCGTTGTCAAACAGGATCTGCACCTGCACAGGGGGCTGTGTCAGGGGGCTGGGATCCCCCTGGGGCCAGAACCACCCCCTGAGTGTGACCCCTGCAGACCCCCACTCACGTGCTGCAGGGGCAGCCCCAGCCGGTGGCACAGGACCC
>NW_020956332.1:159650-173919 GCF_003031625.1 Empidonax traillii | reverse complement strand
GCTGCTTCATCGTCATGTGGTCGGGGAGGGGCTCGTTGTCAAACAGGATCTGCACCTGCACAGGGGGCTGTGTCAGGGGGCTGGGATCCCCCTGGGGCCAGAACCACCCCCTGAGTGTGACCCCTGCAGACCCCCACTCACGTGCTGCAGGGGCAGCCCCAGCCGGTGGCACAGGACCCTCCGCAGGTGCCGGATCTGCGCCCGCACCGAGCACCTCACGTACTTCTGCTGCAAGGGACAGAACAGGTCAGGGGGCTGTGGGGACCCCACGCCTTCTCGAGGACCCAACACACACCCTGGGACCCAAGCAAGGGTTGGGGGCTGCAGGGACCCCCACTCACCTGCAGCACAGCCTTGCTCTTGTCCTTGCTGGAGCTGTGGGGGGAAAGGGACACGTGTCCAGTCTCAGGGCTGGAGGCCTGGGGCGCTGCCATGCCTAGTGCCCCCTGCCCACCCCACCGAGAGGCTGCAGCCCCCTGGACTCACCTCAGCTTCTCGAGGCAGAGAGAGACGTGCTCGTCGTAGCGGAAATAGTGGGCGCGCGAGTGGTCAAAGGTGCTGTAGGGGAGCCCCATGGGGTCACCCCCCACCGTGTCTGGGGACACGGGGGGCACAGTCAGCCCCCTGTGTCCCCAGCACCACGGCTGGCTATCCCCTGTGCCCGCCCCGTGCCCCCCTGGCCCACCGTCACCGCTGGGCTGTGTCACCCGGTCGAGGCCACGGGACTGGTAGAATTCCCGGATCCGTTTCTCCTCACCTGGGGGTGAGAGGGGGCTCAGGGACACACCTGGGACCTGTGCGCCCCCAAGGAGGGTCCCTGGGTGTCCTCAGCCTCCCCACTGCTCTCACTGCACCAAGCCCCTACCACAGGTTGGGGACCCTGTCCCTATTCCCATTCCTGTCCCCAATCCTGTCTCCATGTAGTACTCTGTCCCCCCTCCATCCCCATCCCCTCACAGACACACCCCTGATCGTGCCATCCCTCACACCCCTTCCCATGGCCCCTCTCCACTATAGGACACCAGTGCCCACCATGTGTTTCCTGTGCCTCCCATCCTTCCTTCCCACGCCCCCCATCCCTCCCTAGTGCACCCTCAACTCTCCCTCCCACACGCCCCCTCGGTCCCTCCCTCCCTCCATGTGCCCCAGCCCCACATCCTCCCTGCCCTAGCCCCTATCCCCCATCCCTGCAGGACCCCTGCTGAGCCCCCCGTACTGTGCTGCAGGCCGGGCACCAGCTTGTAGACGATGTCCTGCATGACCCGGTCCAGTTTGAGGTTGAGCAGCGGCTGCGTCTCGTGGATCTTGGTGTTGCACATGGGGCAGTACTTGCTGGTCTGCAGGTACTTCACAATGCAGCTCTTGCAGACTGGAGACAGGGACAGGTTGGGGTGGGGCTGGGACTGCACCCCTACGGCAATCACAGGCGTGCAGCCCCCCACGCCCCCCAGGGAGAGGTGGGGGCACTCACAGGTGTGCAGGCACTCGGTGATGGTGGTGGCATCGATGAAGTACCCGGCACACAGGAAACACACGATGTGCTCGTTCAGCTCCTTCATCTTCACCTTCACCTCCTCCTGCAGGGGCACATCATCCCTCACCCAGAGCCCCTGAGACCCCTTCACCTGGAAACCGCCTGGCTCACAGAGCCTCTCCTGCCTTTCCTTATTGTGTCAGGGAACAGGATTTTGAGAGGCTGACCGCCCTGTCTTCCCTAATTATGCCAGAAAATGGGATTTCGGGAGGCTGCCCCCCGTCTTGCCCTACTATGCCATAAAGCAGGACTCTGGGGGTCTGGGGGGCCGCGGGTCCCCCCAGCGCAGTGCCCGGCCCGGTTCCTTGGCCACGCCCCTCTCGCCACACCCCGCCCCCGCCCCCGCCCCTGGGTCTCACAGCGCCCCGCAGCGGCGGCACCGCGGCACGGCTCGCCCCTGCTCTCGCCAGCCCCGGTGCTGCCGCCTCCGCCTCCTCCCGGTGCCTCCCGCCCTCCCGATGCGGCCGCTCGCCTCGTTCCGCAGCGGGTCCATCTTGTAGACGGCCTGGAGCTGGTTCCGCAGCCGCATGGCGATGGCCATCGGGCCCCCCTGAGGAGGCGACGCCATCTTAGAGCCGCCTACGCCTGTGGCCCCGCGCACTTCCGGGTTCGGGGCGGGGCCGCGGTGAGCGACGGGACTACAACTCCCGGCGTGCTCCGCGCGTAGCGAGGCGAGGCGGGCGGCGTGGGCTCGCTCCTGTGGTGACCCCTAACCACGGCCCACTGAGAGACCTCCGGGATCCCGGGACCCCCCAGACCTTGTCCGTGACCGGGGGACCCACCGGGAGACGCCACTGCCGGACCTGCTGTGCTCGGGGGGGGGAAAGGTGGGGGTGTTCCTAATTGCGATGGCCAATAGCGAGGGGGCGCTCTCTTGACAGGCAGCAGCCGTCGCCAATCAGAGAGGGCGTTGAGTGCGCGTGGTGCCGTGGGCTGCCGGCAGGGGGCAGCAGAGCGCCGCAGCGAGCGGGGGGACACGGCGGGGAACGGGGTCGGGGGGAATACGGGGGGAGCGGGGGAATACGGGGGACCCAGCGCTGGGCTGTGGGGGTCCAGGGGCACAGTCTGGGGTGCCGGGGTGCTGGCACTGGCAGTTTCGGATGCCGAGTGCTGGCAGAGTTGGAGTACTGGGGTGCTGGCAGCTCGGAGTGCCGGGGTTCAGGCAGGGTTGGGGATGGCACTGGTTGTTCGGGGTGCTAGGATGTTGCTGGGGTATCGAGGTGCTGGCATCTCGGGGTGTCGGCGTGCTTGGGTGCTGACGTTTGGGGTTGCGGGTGCTGGGTGCTGACAGGGTTGTGGATGACGCTGTCAGATCCGGGGTGCCGGTGGATGACACTGTCAGATCCGGGGTGCCGGTGGATGACGCTGTCAGATCGGGGATGCCGGTGCGCTGGCGCCCTCCGGCGCAATCGGAGCCGTGCTAATGGGGTTTGGCTCAGGGGAAGCAGCGGCCGCGCTAATGCGGAGTCGAGCTGAGCCGAGAGGGCCGCCACGGTCCCTCACGGCCTCTTAGTGCCCCCCACAGCTCCACACGGCTTCTCACGGACTGGGCACCCTCCCGGGACCAAAGCCCGGGCGGCGGGAAAGAGGCTGCTGCTTACCATGTGGTGGGAACGGGCAGGGGGCCACGGCAGGGCCCCCAGGCTAGGGCTGGCACCCACCACCCCGGCACAGAGCTCCTGGGACACAGCCGCGCTGCCAGCCCTGCTCCGACACCGTCACCGGCTTTGCGCGGGCTGCCACAGCCGGGGATAGCGCGGGTCTGGGTGCTCCTGCTCCCGGCCCTGACCCCGATCCCGGTCTCGGTCCTGGTCCTGGTCTTGATCTTGGTCCAGATCCCGGTCCCGGTCAGAGCACGTGCTCCCATCACCTCAGCTCGTCCAGTCAGCCCAGTGTGCCCAGTCCAGTCCCACTGGCCGGACTGGCTCGGCCCCCCGCGACTGACTGGAGCGGCTCAGCCTTGGCTCCGTGCGGCACCGGCCGAGCCCCGGTGTCCCCCCAGCCCCCCGTTCCGGGCCGCACACGGTGTGTGGCCGGGCCCCGGCACCCCACCGGCAGCAGCACGAGCCCCTCCCGGTGCCGGGGCGCCGGCGGGCAGAGGCGCAGGACCAGCCCCCGCCCCGGGCGGACCACGGCCCCCTCCGCCCGCCCACCCCGTGCCCGCCCCTCCGGGGAGGCGAGAGTGCGGCGGGGGCAGTGACCCCCGCCTGGGGAGAGTCCGGCCCCATCTGTACCTGCCAGGAGCCATCCGGGGAGGGGCAGTGGGCTGCGGGGGTTACAGCGGGGCCAGCGCTCTCTGCCGCTGCCGTGATGAGCGCCGGCACGGCACTGTGCGCCCGCACCGCACCGGGCACCGGCACGGCACCGGGCAATAGCACCGGCACCGGCAGCCCCGGCCAGACAAGGAGTGGGCTCCGTGGATGGCTGTGCACGGGCCCCACGGGGCTGGGGGCAGGGTGCCCTCCCCGGGCCGGGGTCCCGGCAGTGGGTGCTCATGGAGCTGCCCCTGCCAGCCCGGCACGCGCGAGGCCACGGATCCATCTGTCCGTTAATAATTGATGGCGGGAGCCGCCAGGGCCGCGTGGGGCTTCGGGGCTGAGGCTTTTAGCTCAGCCCTGCTCAGATATTCAGCTCCATTTCCGCGGCAGGGCCGGGGCGGCTCCTTCTGGGAAGTGTTGCCAGGGGCTTTCCTGGCCAGACCCCTCGCTGGGGCTGAGCGAGGCTGGGCCGAGGCCGGACGTGTTTGTGACCGCAGTGGGAGCAGGGCTGGGGCTGGGCCGAGGCCAGACTCGCTCATGATCGCAGTGGTGCAGGCCAGCAGTGTTAGGCCGCCCTGGTCGGTCCCACTATACCACAGCTGGAGCCAAGATCCTGTCCTGGCTTTCCCGTGGCTGGAGCCCCTGGCCCAGCCCCACACTGGCCCCACATGCTGGGTC
The DNA here is from genome assembly GCF_003031625.1 of Empidonax traillii. Classification (NCBI taxonomy): domain Eukaryota; kingdom Metazoa; phylum Chordata; class Aves; order Passeriformes; family Tyrannidae; genus Empidonax; species Empidonax traillii. The sequence goes on along the minus strand of NW_020956332.1, from coordinate 169,449 downwards.
GTGGCCCCATGGGCGCTCTGAGGATGGTGTAACCATGGCAAGGCAGGCGGGGGGCTGTGACAGGATGGATGGGTCCACCAGGGTGGTCAGGGGTCCCCATAAGGTGAGCAAGCACTCCTTTAGGGAAGGCGAGGGAACCTCAGGGCAGGCGGGATGGGCAAGGGTCCCCAGCAGTGCCAGTAGGGAGTGGGCAGGGGACCCTATCAAGGCAGGCAGGGGTCTTCAAGGATGGACAGGAGCCTCCATAGGGTGGGCTGGGGCCTCCCAGCAGTCCCTGTGAGGTGGGCAAGGGTCCCCAGAGGGTATGGAGGGATCCCTGGCAGGAGGGCAGGGGTCCTCATTGTGGTAGTGGGGGCTGGGCACTTATGGACTGAGCTCCTGTCTAATGCACTGAATGCATCTGCAGAATCCAATTAACCTTCGATAACGAGGCCCTGAGCAACGCGGCTGTCAGCGGCCACCGGCCACCGGCACATGGCTGTCAGTGGACACTGGACACTGGCACATGGCAGCCCCTGATGAGCACCCAGCCCAGTGGGATGGGCAGCACTGTCACCACAGCCCCTGGCCAGGCAGGACCCCCCAGCAGCCCCCAGCTGGCGTTGGGCTCTGGATAGGTGGGGATGGGGGTACACGGGCACCCCAAGGAGCACCCAGCAAGGAAGAGGGTCCTGGTGTGCCTACCCATGGCTCCTAGGCACTGGCCCCACTGACCGGGGGGCTGGAGCTGCTTGTCCTGGAGCCCAAGGTGTGCCCCCCACTCCCACAGTGCCCCCTCCTGCCCCCTGCTCCATCGCCCTCCCTGCTGCCCTCACTCCACTGAAGTCCTGGAGGCTCAGCTGCTGCCCCACTGGCATCAGAGCTGGCCGTGGCAGGTGCTGCCGACTGGCAGGGCTCACTGGGACACTTCGCAGATAGAGACGTTCAAACACAGCACCTCTGCAGCCTCTCTAGCCCAGGCTATGCCCCTCACCCCAGCTCCTCTGCCCCTGATCCCAGCTGCACCCTCAGTCCGGGCCCCCGGCACCCTCTGGGGCGGGGGCTGTCCGGCCCCCGGCCCCGCTGTCCCCCCCCTCAGGGGCTGCAGTCTGGGGGTGCCCGGGGCGAGCAGCCCCCACAGCCGGGGGTTGGCGTCACGGTGCAGCCGCCCCCGCATCCATGTGGCACCGGCTCCTCCCCGAGGACACCGCGCAGACGCCGAGGGCCACCGTGACGTCCGGCCGGGCGACTCGGCCATCGGGGCCCCGGGAGCCCCAGTGGCCACATCGATCCCGTCCTGACCTCATCCCCGCCCTATACCAACCCCATCCCGATCCCCCCCCGACCCCATCCCGAATCCACCGCGGCCCTATTCTGTCCCCATCCATCCCCATCCCAGCCCTCCCGGCGGGTCGGGCGGGTCGGGGTGGGCACCGCGCCCACCGGCTGCTGCAGCCTTACCCCGCGCACCCTGTCCGGGTGCCGGCGCCCGCGGCGGGCGGGCGGCGGGGGGCACCGGGAGTGTTTCATGCGGTTAAGAAGTGTCTGATTGAGGCAGGAGGCGCCAGCAGCTCCCCCGGGAGCCGCAAGCCAAGGACTGGAGGACCAAATGCAGGCTAAAGTAATCCAATCTGGGCTGGTTCATCTAATTAGCCCAGAATTAACCCAGCAGCCAGAGAGGAGCTGACTGTCCCTCCAGTTTGCCAGCGGGTTTGGGGGGAAGCGGGAGGAAGAAGGGGACGTCCAACAGTAATGAGATTACGGGGGGGAGCGGGCGGGAGCGGGCGCTCGGCAGCCTCTGGCCGGTGGGAAGTGGGGCCCTGCCAAGTCCCCGCCACGCCATCGCTGCGATGGCCGGGGCACCGGGGCGACCGCCGGCGGCACCGGGGGCAGGCAGGGACCTGTCCCAGCGACCCCCACTCCGGCAGCAGTGCCCACAGCATCGCTGCTGGGGACGGGGCCGCCGGCACGGCAGCACCAGGAATGTGGCACCACGAAGCTGCACAACTGCACCGGCAACTCCAGGGCTGTGGTGGGGGACGGGGTGAAGGCCCTGGCAGTTCCTGGCAGGAGCCCCTTGGGGGGGCAAGTAGGGGCCAGACCCTCTGTGTGACCCCCTTGCTCTCAGCTCAGCTGTGCCGAGGGTCAGGGTGGCCTGGGGGGTTGGGGTGGGGGTGCAGGTCTGGTGGTGGCAGGACCTGGTGCAGCAGTGGCCAAAGGCTGATTCCCTCCTGGAACTAAGCAAGTGCCCCTTTTTCCACTGCGTTCCCTACAGCCATCCCTGCCACCCAGCTTCCAGGTCATGTTTCTGCCTGACACGCGGACGTGTCCCCTGTGCCCAATGAGGACCCCCAGGCCAGGCCCCCCTTGATGTGGGAGGAGGCATACACCAAGGATGTGGGGGGTCCCTGCTGTGGCCAAGAAATGAGGAAAGGTTTGTACTGGCACAGTGGGGGGTCCCAGGGGGAGGGACCCTGCCTGGCCTCACAGTGGCTCAGGGGACCCTGGGACAGGCACAGGGACATGGCCTCCATTCCAGTGGCCCACGGGTGGACAGGGCCAGCGGCACGAAGCAGTGACACTGAGGGGCACCCTGCACCCACAGCCGGGACAGGAGGGGGCTCACGACTCTCTTAGCACCCTCAGCCCTTCCCTGCAACCCTGGCCTTGCTGCTGGAAGGCGCTAGGCAGGGGGGCTGCTCCGGCCGGCAGTGCTGCCTGCAGACCCCCGTGGGCATGGGGCGGGTCCCGGTGCAGGCAGGCGCCGGGTGAGCCTGTGTCACCCCTGGCCCCATCCCAGCCCCCCAATCCATCTCCTAGCCTGGCAGATTTCAGCCCCTGGGCATGGCAACATCTGCCTTCTGCTCCGGGTTCAATTAACCTGCTGCTGCCTCCTCCTCCAGCACCGGCCATTTCCTCCCACCACCGCTGTCACTGCCGCCGCTGGCACTGTCACCACCGTCACCGCCGCTGCCACCACCACTGGCTGCACCCCACGGGGTCACAGTGAGCCCCTTTGCCAGGGGCTCTCTCCTGGTGGGAAAGCCACAGCAGGAGCACTGGGTGTTTGTCCCGGCACCTGCCAGGCTGCGAGCCAGGAACACCAGGAAGCCATGGCCCTGATAGGGCAGGGTCCCTGTGCTGTGTCCCCTTTCCATTTCTGTGTGCACAGGGACCCGCACCCACGGCAGGGGGCTCCCATTGTGACCCCAGTATGGAAAAGGGCAGCTTGGCCTTGCCCGGTGCCACAGTGGGGCCGGCACGAGGGTGGCACGAGCGTGTGCCCATGCAGGGCCAGCGGAGCTGTGGATGCAGGGACAGGAGCCCCACACTGCAGCGTGTCTGAGACCACCCGCTGACCCGGGCCTGCTCGATGCCCCTAAGATGTGGACGGCCTTCGTGTGCAACGTCTCCAGTGCCCCCGGGCCTGCCTGGTGCCACTGGGATGTGGGGTGCCCCCGGGGCGTGCAGTGCTCCCGGTGCGGCAGCTGCAGCCCCCGGTGCTGCCGTGATTTACAGGCGCAGGCCCCCGTAATGTCATTTGCCCTAGACCGGTGGCGCCAGGGTGCCCGGGCGGCCCCCCATCCCCCCCGCCAGATCCTGACCTGGGGCTATGACCCGCCTGGGAGCCGCTGGGACCCACCCGCGGGGCCACCGCGCCCCTGTCGCGATAGTCACCGGAGGACCCAGCCCAGCCCGCGTCGCTCTCCGCTGCCGTTACCTCCCGTCAGCGGGGCCGACTTGGCCTCCGTGACCGGGAAAGGCAGGGCAGGGGAGTGGGGTCCATCACTGGTAGTGGCGGGGCTGAGGGTCTCGGGGTCCACCACCCTGAACAGCGAGTCCGCATGGCCCAGGAACTGCAAGTCGGCGCGGGGTCGATGCCCCGGGAACGACGGTTTCTGGGAACCGGGGTTCCTGCAATTGGCAACAGCAGCTCGGGGGTACCAGAATCCATGTTCCGGGGATGGGTCCGTGTCGTGGGTGGGCCGGGGCAAACCCCAGGTCCCCGTACAGGGCGCGGTGGCTTCGGGGCCACCAGATCCTTTTGCTCCGCTCTGGGAGGGGTCGGCGGGACCGGGCTCGGTGCGAGGCCTGCGTGCCCCGAGAGCGGCGGGATCGGGGCTTCTCCGTGCCCCGGGTCGGGACAACGGCGCCGCGCCAGGAGCTGCTCCGTGCGCCCCGGCAGGGAGGGGTAGGACCTGCTGGGAGCCCCGACGGGGCTGCGGGTGGAGCGGGAGCGCGGAGAGGCGAAGGGGGGGTCCCGGGGCCGGGCGGGGCGCGGGCGCTCGGGATCCGACGGGCCCATCCACCCGGTCCGGAGCGGTGGCGGCGGCGGCGTCGGGAGGGGGCTCGGGGGCGGGGCCCCGGGCTGTCAATCAAGGGGCGCGGCCGCCAATCAGGGCGCGGGCGGTGGGAGTTCGGTCGGTCCGGATGGAGAGGGGCAGAAAAGCGCGTCCCGCCGGGGCCCTCAGCCCACCCGCGCTCCCGCCCCGGGGCCGCCAGCGGCCGCGAGCCATGCCCCGCACCCTGCCCCGAGCCCGCATCCGCACCCCGCACCTGCCCCGCAGCGGGCACCCACCCCGCACCCACCCCCGGCACCTGCCCCACACCCTGCCCCGGGCCCGCACCCGCACCCTGCACCGCGTCCTGTCCCGCACCAGCCACCCCGTGACCGCCTTCGCTGCCACCCCTCGCCGTCCTCCGGCCATGCCCGCGCCCCGCCGGCTCTGAGCGCGGCCGCGATGGAGCGGGAGGGCAGCGGCCCGGGTCCCCCCGCGCCCCACGAGCCCATCAGCTTCGGCATCGACCAGATCCTGGGCGGCCCCGAGCCCGCGGGGCCGCACCGGGCGGCCGCAGAGCCCGACTACGGGCTGTACGGTGGCGGGTACGGCCCCGCCGGTCCGCTCGGTTCTTACAACCTCAACATGAGCATGAACGTGAGCGTGAACGTGACCCCCTCGCCCGCCGCGCCGCCCGCCGGGGTCATCCGCGTCCCGGCGCACCGGCCCGCGCCCGCTCCGCCGCCCGCCGCCCCCGCCGCGCAGCCCCCGGGGCCCGCGCTGCCGGGGCTCACCTTCCCCTGGATGGAGACCACGCGCCGCATCGCCAAGGACCGGCTCTCAGGTGAGCGGGCGGGACTGCTGCCGGCGGCTTTTGACGGCTCCGGAGCTCACACGACACTGGCAGCTCCCGGGGCTCCGTCGGGGCGGGCGCGACGCGGTGCGGGTCGGGGCGGGCGCGGGGACCGGCCAGGCAAGGCGGGGACCGTAAGCTCCGCCGGTTTCCGCAGCGCCCGGTCCTCGGCCGCCGCCGTCGGGGCCCGCGGGAGCGGCTGGGGGCTGGCGCGGCCACCGGAGTCTCCACCGCGGCACCGAGCGGGGTCCGGCGGCTCCGTGCAGCTCCTGAGGGGTCCCACCGGGCTCTGGCCTCGGGCTGCGCTCCGTGTCCAGTCCCTTCCCCGATCCGGGGGCCGCCACATGCTAACGCCGTCCCACCGTAACGGGGGGTCTGCCGGGGGCTGCGGGGAGCCGAAAGGTGGGGTGGGGGCTCTGTGGGATGCAGAGTGGAGCTCTCTCGGCGCGCGGAGTGGGGTGGGGGCTCTGCAGGGAGTGGGATGTGATGAAGGGTCTTCATGGGGACAGGGTGTAGGGTGGGGGGACCTGATATGGGACTGCAGGACAAAGCCTGTCTGTGTACAGAGTGGGTGCCCCAGACCCACGAACCTCAGGGAATGGGGGTGGTGGAGGTGAGTGTCTGTGGGATGTGTGGGGATGGGACCCCCAGACCCACATGTGCAGGGATTGGTGCAGAACACAGAGTGCCGGTGCTGGGGCAGAGACCAGGGTGGGCCTGTGTTGGGGCCAGGGTGAACAGACGGGGCATAGGTGTCGGGGAGGCCGTGAGGGGTCCCGGTGGGGCCGGGGGCTGAGCGCCATGGTGAGGGCTGAGTGCCGGTGCTGGCGCAGGGGTATTGGTTGCTGCACCCATGAGGAGCACAAGCGGGTGCTGAGGTCGGGGTCCCAGGCACTGGGACTGCCTGCGGGTGCCAGAGACCCCCGGCCTGGCTCAGCTCAGCTCGGCTCCCACCCAAGATGGCGGCACTGCCACGTCTGCAGCGTGCGGCCGCGTGTGGGGACGAGGCCGGGGGCCATGTGGGGCTGGGAACTGAGCACCGGCCACGGGGTGATGGGGCAGTGTGGGATGGGAGGTCGGGGACAGTGGGGGTCCCATCCGGGCACCAGCAGAGCCATGTTCACCTCCCGGCCCGCCATCACAGCGGTGACGAAGCACCGTCCCTGCGCAGGGGAGTTGGGTGACGTCCTCGTCTCCTGCCTGGCGCCGGTGGTGGGTGGATGGGGCGGCCCCTCCCAGTACGGGGTCTCCCAGCCGCAGCCATCACTCAGCGCTGGCCTTGGGGTGGGCTGCGGGCAGGCGGCATCTGGTCCCGGCTTGGGGCCGCCCTGCGCGGGGAGGGGTGCGGGGGCCTCCGTCCCCCCGACTGCGCGGCTCCACCTGCGTCAACCGTGTCCGCCCCTGCCGGCGGGCAGGCGGCCTGCTGGGTGCAGGTGGGAGGGAGGGTCTGCGGGCGTCAGGAGGACCCCGGGGTGCTGTGGGCTGTGCCCCATGTCCCTGTGCCATGGGGGCCCAGGCCACACGGTCACCCTTGGCCCGGGCCATGTCCAGCCCTGCCTACGCTGGCCCTGGTGGTGACCGCATTGCCACAAGGTGCCATAAGGCTGTGGTGCCACAGGGCCATGGGGCCATGGTATGGCCATGGCATGGCCATGGCTGCTACTGGAGCAGGAGGGCAGTGGGTGCTGGGTGCTGACCATGCTAAACCCTCACCTTTCCCCACACCACTTTGCTCCCGTGAAGCTCCCTGTGGCTCCAGCTGGATTCGGAAATGCAACACACTGGCCTGGCCAGGTCTGGGTCACAGCTCCTCTGGGAAGGGACAGCCCCTTCACCGACCCCCAGCACTCCGGCAGCTGCCGATGGTCAGCCTGGGCACCACTGGCACCTGGAGGCAGATGCTGGGACGTGGAGGGAGACACCATCTGCCTCCTGACACCTTCTGGGGTCCCACCCCCTGCCTGGGAGGGCTGGGCAGCCCCTGCTGAGTCGTGAAGGCTCCTTGGGGGCTGCAGTGGGGCTTGGTGTCTGGGGAGGGTGGGTTTGTGCAGCTGGAGCCTGAAGGTCCTGCATCAGCCCTGTGACCAGAGCAGCCCATCCACCCTGTCCTGGTGCCCACCCCTGGGCTGGGGAGTGATCATGCTGTGGCTGTGTGGTGGAAAAAGGTCCTCCCTTGAACTACCTCTTGAGCTGCCCCTGGGTCCCTGGGTTGGGGGAGCGGGTAGGGATGACTCAGGGTTGTCCCCCTCCCTTCCCCTCCCTGGCAGCACCAGTGACCTCCTGGAGCTCCTTGTCCCTTGGCTCCCCCAGAGCTCCTCATTGCCATGGTTCACCCCCCGAGGCAGGGGGGTCCCCAGGGCCCCGAGCTCCCCAGCATCACCCCAGGCTCCTGCTCTGCCCTGCTCTGCTGGGGTCCCCTCCAGAGCCCCCCCATCAGCCCACTTTCCCCACAGCTGCACTGTCCCCCTTCACGGCCACGCGGCGCATTGGGCACCCCTACCAGAACCGGACACCGCCCAAACGCAAGAAGCCGCGGACGTCCTTCTCCCGGGTGCAGATCTGCGAGCTGGAGAAGCGCTTCCACCGGCAGAAGTACCTGGCCTCGGCCGAGCGTGCCACCCTGGCCAAGGCCCTCAAGATGACAGATGCCCAGGTCAAGACTTGGTTCCAGAACCGTCGCACCAAGTGGAGGTAACAGGGCAGCTGCCACAACCACGCCCCCCACATCCCTCTGGCAGCCCAACCCCCCATCCCTCTGGCAACCCTACCCCTCGATCCCCCCAGCAGCTGCCCCCCACTGCAGCTAAGCCCCCTCATCCTGGAAGAGGCTGGACTGGGGAGGGGTGAGACTTCCATCACTGTGGCATCCCCTGTGCCCAGCTGGATGAGGTCTGATAGTGTCATGGGATGTGCCACAGCAGCACAAGGTGGTGCTGAGGGACGAGGGACGGGGCTGCGGGGCAGTGCCACACTGACACACGGTGGTTCTGAGGGACGAGGGACGGGGCTGCGGGGCAGTGCCACACTGACACACGGTGGTTCTGAGGGACGAGGGACGGGGCTGTGGGGCAGTGCTGGCAGTGCCAGCTGTGGTCCGTACCATCGGTGGGTATCCGCAGGCGTCAGACGGCGGAGGAGCGCGAGGCGGAGCGGCAGCAGGCCAACCGGCTGATGCTGCACCTGCAGCAGGAGGCTTTCCAGAAGAGCCTGGCGCAGCCGCTGCCTCAGGACCCGCTCTGCATGCACAACTCCTCGCTCTATGCCCTGCAGAACCTCCAGCCCTGGGCCGAGGACAACAAGGTGACATCGGTCTCGGGGGTGGCCTCCGTGGTGTGAGGGCCCCGGGTGTTGCCGATGTGCTGGGAGGTGGCAGTGGGAGCCCAGCCTGCAGCAGGGAGGGAGCTGCAGCCTCTCATGGGCAGCCCCCTCCCTGCCACTGACAACCCCCTTGGACCCCCTGGCTGGGTGGCCATGCCCCTGCAATTGGACTCAGAGCTTTACCGAATCCCACCTGGAGCACTGCTGTGGGCAGCCCCCTGCCTCGACCCCTGGGAGCCCACAGACAGGCCCCTACACCCTGTGGGGCTCTGCAGCCTCCCCACCCTAGGGGCCCTGTGCCAGGGCAACTCCTCGGGGGTCCCTGCTCAGTACCTGCTACCAACCCACCAGCGGCTCCATGGGTCAGACTGGGGCAGCCACAGTCCCTGGCCCACCTGGAGCAAGGCACAGTGTGGACATTCCATTCCTGGTGCTGGGAGACCCCCCCACACACACCCAGTGGGGTCTGCACCCACCACACCACTTGCCTTATCCCTGGAGTTTGCCACCTCTGGCTTCCAGCTGTGCCCACCATGCTGGGTGAAGAACTTGGCCATGCCAGCTACACCCCAGTGGTGGGACAGACTGATGGACTGGGCCCCTGGCCCTGTACCCACTGATCTGTCAGCTCCCTGGGCCCGGATGTGCCCTCACGGCATCCTGTCATGGACTCGGGGTGCTCCCTATGCTGATGGGGTGCACCAGTCCCTGAATCCCCCTAGGACCCCTATCACCTCCCACAGACTGAGCCTTTGTGACCCACAGCACACTCGTGGGGGAGGGGGGGGAGGGGGTGACCCCCTAAGTGACCCAGTGACCCCCTAAGTATGGGTTTTCCCCCCACGAGACCTTCCGGCCCCACTCTGGCCTCGACTGGTGATGATGGAGAGGAGGAAGGGGGGGAACAGCAATGACCTTGACCCCGAACTCGACCTTGCCCCCCACCTGACTGCTATCCACGATGCTGCGGCCCCTTGCCCCACTTTTGGGGGGCAGGCTGCTGCCGGTCCCCCGCCTCCGTTGCTGCCGGGAGGAGCCGGACAGTCGGTACCGGCGGGATTGGCTGCTGTTCCGTGACGCGGGGGGGAGTGGAACAGCATCACCACCGGGATGAGCGCGGCTGAGGGCCGGCCCCGGTGCCGGTGGGGCGGTGGCGGCGAGGCGGTTCTCCGTGCCCGTGCTGAGGCCGCCGGTTACCGGAGGCTGCTGCGAGCCCGAGCCGCCGAGGTGGAGGCGCTGCGGGGGGCGGTGGGTGCGTTACACCGGCAGCTGGAGGGGCTGCGGGACCGGCGGAGCGGGGAGCTGGCCAAGTACCAGGTGCGGGATGGGAGGGGGTCTGGAAGTGCCTGGGGGGCTGGGAGGGAGCGGG
>NW_020956332.1:157081-159009 GCF_003031625.1 Empidonax traillii | reverse complement strand
CCCCGTGGAGCTGAGGGGCCCGGGGAGGCAGCGGGAGGCGGGGAGGGATGATATGGGGGTGTTTGAGTGGGGCGGGGGCTCGGGTGTCCTTGTGGGTGGGTGTTGGTGTGGGGCTGAGGATCCCTGAGGTCCGTGCGGGGCGGGGGCCGGGCCAGAGATCCCGGGAGTCCGTGTTAGGCGGGGTTCGGGTCGGGGCTGGGGGTCCATGCGAGGCTGGTGTCAGGCTTAGTGTCCCTGTGGGGAAGATGTTCGGCCGGGCTTCTCGGGGGCCGCCCCGCGGTCTCGACACTGCTGACGGCCCGGCTCAGGAGCGGGTGGCGGAGCTGGAGCGGGAGATCGGGGCGGCGGAGGCGGAGATGGCCCGGTGCCTGCGGGAGTACCCGGCGCTGCTGCGGCTGCGGATGGCACTGGAGGCGGAGATCGCCGCGTACCGGTACGCGGGGGGAGGCGCGGGGGGCGCGGGGGGCGCGGGGCTCATGCCGGCACTTCTCTTCCAGGGAGATGCTGGAGAGCGAGGAGCTGCGCCTGGGCGGTCTGGCCCCGCCATGACCGGAGCGCTGGAGCCAGGGTCCCATTACCGGACCCGCCGTGACCACCGGACCCCCGGCACTGTGACCGGACCCTCAGCCCACCACCGGACCCCCTGTCCCGCTGTGATCGGACCTCGGTCCCTCCACCGAACCCCAGACCCTCGACTCCTGTGCCCCAGGACCCCCGACCCCGGGCCGTGGTACCCTCGGACCCTCTGGACCACTCTGGACTCACAGAGTCCTGGTCCTTCTGCCCCCCTCCGTGGCACGGGCCCCCGGACTCCTGTGTCCCCCGCCTGCCCCCTGTCCCGGGACCCCCAGGAGGGCAGCGCCCATGGGGCCACACACTCACCAGCCTCTCTGGGGTGGGGGTCCCGGTGGGGGTCCCAGCCCAGACCCGTGCATAAGCACTTCAATAAAGCTCCGTGGCATCACCCGGAGCAGGCCTGTCTGGGGGTTGAGGGGGTGGGAGGGGCCAGGACCCCGACCGGGAACATCCTCTGCTCTCTGGGGCTCTGTGGCAGAGTAGGGGCCCGGGGGTGGCTCCAAGAGGAGGAGCTCATGGAGGGGTCTGGGCTCCATCCTGCCTGGTGCAGCCCCTTGGCCCTGGGCTGGGCACCCCCACAAACACCGAGGGGGCACATCGTGGGGGCCCAGCCACAGGTCTAGTGGGAGCTCAGCCCCCAGTGCTGCTGGGAGGCCCCTGGCACCCCCACTGATGCCATAGCCATGTCCTGCCCAGGACTGGTGCTCCTGGGGTGAGGGCAGAATCCTACTTCACAGGACATGGGGACAGGGCACTGCCCCTCAGGACTTGCCCCCTGGGTGCTGCCCCTGAGGCTGAGGATGTTGCCCCACTTCAGCCTCCAGAATGGAAGCAGATCTGGGGGAGTTGTGGGGATTAGGGGGGGGCCAGTGAGGATTAGGTGTGGTCCAGGGCACCTAGGGGTAGCTGGGCAGGGCTGTGGGGACCCTCCCCCTGGGCTGTCCATGAGCTGGGCTGGAGCACGTGGGGAGCCTGTCCCAGTCATATAGAAGGACCCTGGGGCCAAACCCTGCGCTGGCCAGGAGCCCCCCGGGGATTTTGTGGGGGCCCAGCACCCCCAGCACCCACACAGACACAGACCAGGATTTGTAGCAGCAGAACCAAGCCCCGTGCTTTAATAGGGGGAAAAAAACCCTTTTTTAACAAGGGAAAAAGCCTTTTCCGAGCATTACAAGGGAGAGCACCAGGGTGCTAGTGCTCGTGGCTGTCCCATGGGGGTCCCCCCTGCCCCGGGGGTCCCCCGGAGGTTTGCGGGGGGGAAGGAAAGGAGATGCCTGTGCATGGGGTCAGTGTGCTCAGAGCCAGCATTATTGTGGTGCATTGAGGTCCTGCCAGGGGCTCCAGGGGCTCCA
>NW_020956332.1:106725-156788 GCF_003031625.1 Empidonax traillii | reverse complement strand
AGGGAGAGCACCAGGGTGCTAGTGCTCGTGGCTGTCCCATGGGGGTCCCCCCTGCCCCGGGGGTCCCCCGGAGGTTTGCGGGGGGGAAGGAAAGGAGATGCCTGTGCATGGGGTCAGTGTGCTCAGAGCCAGCATTATTGTGGTGCATTGAGGTCCTGCCAGGGGCTCCAGGGGCTCCAAGCCGGGGGGGTGTAGGGGTCCCGGCAGCTGATGCGCACTCGCTGTGCACCCACTTGCACCTGTGTCTCCTCCACGCCCTCCACGAACCGCTCCACCTGCAAAGGGGGCAGGTCATGGCCTGGGCAGATCCCGGGGGTAGGGGGAAACCATTGCAAAAGAGCTGGGGGAGCAGAGGTGACAGCCAGGGGTGACAAATCATTGCCTCAAGGAGAGAAGCAGAGGAGTGGGGAGGGGGCCAGGGCTGAACCTGCAGAGTCCCTGTTCCCAATGCCCCCCTGGCACAGGGAGGAGCCCAGGCTGGGGCAGAGTGGGTGCATGTGGGATTACCTGGGTGCCGTTGGGGAGCTCGTACTGTAGATGGTAGAGCAGCGCGAAGTAGGACTTGGGGAGCTGCCAGGAGGCTGGGGGTGCCCAGGCCAGGTGGAGCTGCTCCCCCTGCCACCGCAGGGTCAGCTCCTGGGGCGGGTCAGGACGCACTGCGGGCAGAGGGGGCTCAGGATGGGGGCCGAGCCCCCCTCAGAGCCCCCAGTGCCCTTTGAACATCCCCATCCCTCGGGCTGTTCCTGCCCTGAGCTCACCAATGTCACGGAGGAAGAAGTGCCTAGAGAGGCTGAGGTAGGAGGTATCTGAGAGCCCCTCCAGGTGCAGCCGCAGCGGACGCAGCTCCTCACCGAAGGGGCAAAATGAGGGGTCGGCCAGGCTGACGCTGAACTGGCCGTGGCCCCCGGCCACTGGCACCCACAGACCCACGGAGCCATCGCTGCAGGGAGGGAGGTGAGAGCACTTATGAGGGCTGGGCAACCAAGGGGCTGGGCTGGGTTTGGGAGGTCCCAGGGCACACACCTGTGTGTGAGGCGGGCACGGAAGACGGCAGAGGGGGGCCCGGGCCAGGAGCAGTGGAAGGAGCCGTGGTAGGACTCAGCCTGGCAGGTCACGTCCATCTCCTCTTCGTCTGGGGGCCAAGGGGGGGTCAGGGCTTTGTGGGGCCAGGAGCGGTGCCCCCTCCCTGCACAGCGCTGGTGAGGCTCCCCCAGCCCCAAAGCCCTGCCTGGTGCATTCCCACGGACAACATGTGAACAGCTCCAGGTCCCCAGCCTGGCCCCAGACCCTGCCCCCCCTCCCCCCCCCCGCCAGGCTCTCCCTGCAGTGTCCCCTCTTACAGGTGCTGCTGACTACCACGTAGGTGGTGTCCAGCAGGACTGGGCCAGCCCAGCAGCTGTAGTTGCCCGTGGCTGGTAAGTCCAAGCCGAGGATGGTGAGGTTCTGGCCCTCGGCCACCAGTTCAGCCATAGGCTCCTGCTCCCCGTTCAGTGTCCAGCTGATGTGCGGCTCCAATGTGTCACACTGCACCACCACATCCCCGTTCAGCTTCCCCACCTGGACTGGAGGTGAGAGGCAGAGTCTGAGGTCAGAGATGGGCTATGATGGAGGCAGCTTGTCCCTCACACCAGCATGGGGCTGGGTGCCCCTCAGCCATCCTGCACCACAGTCCCCACCCTGCTCCTGCACCCAAAATCCATTCCCACCTGCTCCATCCATCACCCCACATCCATCCCCACTCTCCCTCACCCCACAGCCACCCCCCATCACCCTCATGCCCTCTCTCAAACCCCTGAGCAGAGCCGTCCCAAGCCCTATCAGAAGGATGCAGGACAGGTGTGCCCCCTGCTCCCTCCAACCGCTGTGAGGTCCCTGCAGCCCCCTCCCACCAGGAGGTTCCCCCCTCCAAGGCCTCCCTTGTGCCCGGGTGGCAGCAGCACTCACATTTTGGGGGGAAGACAGTCAGGGTGTCCACAGGCACGAGGCACAGCACCAGCCCCACCAGCCCCAGCATCTGGGAGGGGAAGGGAAGGGTAGGGGAAGGGCAGCCCCAAGGTGGGGAGCTGGACATACCCCAGGAGAGGGGCAGAGCCAGCAGGGCCAGCAAGGGCAGAGTCCCTGGCCCTAGGAGCAGCATCCCTGAGTAGGACACCCTCGAGATCCCCCCCGTCATCCCGGGACCCCCCACCCTCCCGTGCTCTGCCTACCTCTGTGCCTGCCGCTCCAGTGGCTTCGGTGGGCACGGTGGGGCCGGGGGCTGCCAATTTATACTGGGTTGGACTCCATGGGGGTGCCCCAAGGTGCAACCACAGCAGCATCACAATTCTCAGAAGTGGAGAGAGGCTGTGTGGGACCCACGCTCAGCCCCCCACCCACCCACCCAGCCCTGGGACTCACCGCCGGTACTTCCCGGGCAGGGGTCACCAGGCACCTGCCCTGCCCTGACCGCTGGAGGACGGGTCAACCCAGGAGTGGCCAGGCGAGGGGCAGCAGGGGCCAAGCAGGATGGTGCCGGGGTCCTGGCTGGTCCCAGTTCCTCCAGAGGAGTCCTGAGCCCTGCACCACCCCAAGGGTCTGCACATCGCCACATGCCCCACAGAGCCCACACAGCACCCTGCCCTGGGGTGGGACCATCAGTGGTCCAGTGGGACCATCTGAGGTCCATCAGCGCTGGCCCCTGAGGGCCAGAGAGGGGCTGGGCCCTGCTGCCTGGGCTGCAGCACAGGTTGTCTTGACCCTTCCCTCCCATCCTTGGGCCACTGCACATGCCATGAGACACCATGCAGGGATGGTGTGTGCACAGGATGCACTGTGGCCATCAGCCCCCCCTTTGCCATTGCAACCACTGCCAACTCAGGGTGAGGGCACAGGGCAGCCCCTGCCCTGGAAGGGGAATGCTGTGCCTGCTCATGTACTTTCTGGAGTTCCTAGAAAGTAAAGGGGAAGTGGGGGCTTCGGGAGCCTTGGGGAGCCCAGCCCTCACCTTTCGGGTCACTGTGGCCAGCACAGGGCAGTGGAGCCTCCAGGCCCCTTCCTGAACAGAGCCAAACCCCTGTGCATGGGCTGCAGGGAGGGAAGGGAGAGGCAGGACCCCCGACCCCCCGGGCAGAGGCTCAGCCCTTGCCGAAGTAGGGGATGTAGGGCTGTAGGGGATTCTGAGGCTGGAATGGGGGGACCACAAGAGGGGAGGGAGGAGAGCAGGCACCTCGCCTGGAGGTGCACCCATGCCCTATCTCCTCTGGGGAGAGGAGGCACCAGCAGTAGGTTTGGGGGGTTGCTCACCCCCCCTCGCTGGCCACAGCTTCCCCTTGGCTTCTGCAGAAGAACCACAACCAGGGAAGGGAAGCCCCGGTGAAAAGGCCAGGGCTGCCCTCAGACCTTAGCATGGCTGGGGCCCCAGCATGACACTTGAAACAGAGGTGGGAGGGGAGCGAGGCCTCACAGCCAGAAACTCTCCAGAGAGGGAAGGAGCAGGGACAGAGCCCACCCCAGTCAGACCCGTCCGCAGTGTCCCTCGGCAGGACAGACCCTACCCTGACTGGACCTCTTGGCTACAGTCACGGACACGAGGCCAGGAACAAAGGTCACAAAACTTTATACAGGAGGGACCCGTGAGTGGCCCCTTGGCCCTGGGCATGGGGGGAGCAGGACAGGTAGTGCCCCCACCCCAGCAGAACCCTGGGAAAAGATGGGGGGAAGGAGGCCGGTGGGGAGGGCCCCCATGAGTCCCCCAGCCGGGGCCAGCACTCCCCAGTCTGTGCTCTGAGGTGCTGCGGTGGCCCCACAGCCGCTGGTCCGTGACTGACCGCAGTGCAGCACTGAGGCCATGCCCGGTCAGCCCGCACCTCCCTGGGGCCAGGGACAGCCCCCACAGCCGCACGGCCCCCCCAGGGACCCTCCAGGGCTCCCCTGGCTCCAGTGTCACGGCCAAGCCCAGACAGCCCCGCTGGGGCTCCGGTGCTCCGGCTCACTGCAGGACACAGACGTCCCCCTCCACAGCCTCCCGTCCGGCCGCCTCCGCCAGCGGCTCTGGCCCTGCTGGCGCATCCTCCGCTGCCACCATCTTCTCCCGCAGCTCCATCAGCAGGTCGCGGCCCTCGCTGGGTGGCAGGTTGCTCAGGTAGTACTGGGGGGCCAGCTCCACCAACCTGTGGGGACAGGGGGTCAGTCAGCAGTGGGGACCCACCAGAGGGCCCTGTCCGTCCCTGTCCCCGTGCCCTCACATTTGGGGCTGGATCTCCGAGACCACACGCAGGCAGTTGTCCTGGGAGATGGTGAACTCATGGTAGAGCACCCAGGAGGGCAGGCGGCGGGGGGGCGGCCGCAGCAGGTACCCGCAGGCAGGGGCCAGGTGTGCCACGTGTTTGTGTGTCAGCATCACGTAGTTGCCCGAGCCGTCAATGTCGCGTGCGACCTGGGAGCGGAGCAGGAGGGAGCAGGGTGGCTGGCACACCCCCCACAGCCCTTCGCAGCCCCCCACAGCCCCTGGGCCCACCTTTAGGAAGTACCCAGAGATGAGGGCCCGCTGGATGTTGAGGGTGTTGGTGTCGGAGCCGAAGGCGGGCGGCGAGACTGGCAGCTCGATGCGCCGCATCACCTCCAGCAGCTCTGCGCGCACGGTGCCCGCCAGGCGCAGCTCCTCCACACCCACCCCGTGCTTCCGGCACCAGCCCTCGTCCCCGGCGTCTGCAGGACAGCAGGGTCAGCGGTGTGGGGATCGGGATGGGACAGCAGGGTCAGCGGCGTGGGGATCGGGATGGGACAGCAGGGTCAGCGGCGTGGGGATCGGGATGGGACAGCAGGGTCAGCGGTGTGGGGATCGGGATGGGACAGCAGGGTCAGCGGTGTGGGGATCGGGATGGGACAGCAGGGGCAGTGATACAGGGACAAGAATTCAACACCAAGGTCAGTGACATGGGGACAGGACAGCAGAGCGAACGACACAGGGATGGGGGAGCAGAGACCTCAGAGGGCTGGGGGGTCAGGGGTTACAGAAGCTGGCAGAGCTCCCACCGGCTGCATCCCCTCCCTGCACCAGGGACAGGGACCGGGCTGGGGTCAGGAACATGGCTGTGGTACCACTTCACAAAGGAGCAGGGGACAGGTGAAGGGGCTGTGGGATGCCTGCCGCGACACAGAGGCAACGCAGGGCGGCTGTGGGACAGCTGCAGGTGTGCAGGGGGCAGGTGAGGGGCTGTGGGATGCCCACAGGAGTGCAGCCCCCCGCCCCCAGCCCCTGCCCATGCTCACGCTGCTGGAAGGCATTGAAGATGTTGATGAGGGTGAAGTGGTCCCCGTTGGGGTGCAGCAGTGCCCGCCGGCGCAGGGCCACGGCCTCCTCCAGGTGTGTGGATGGGGGTACGAAGCAGGGGGACGCTGAGGGTGGGCAGGGGGGTCACGGTGTGCCCCCAGCACCCCCCTGCAGTGCTGGCTGCCCCCGCACGGTACCTGTGAGCATGGCAGCCAGGCTGACCATCTCCTCCACGCAGTCGAACTCGCAGGAGGCGATGAGGGCCTTGGCTAGCTGCGGGTCCAGTGGAAACTCCGACATGATGATCCCCACCTCTGACAGGTTCCCATCGTCATCCAGAGCCGCCAGGTAGTCCAGGTCCTCCAGCGCTTGCATCAGCGACTCAGGGGCTGGGGTGGGATGTTAGGCAGCTCTGCCCACCCTCCTCCTACAGCTGCCAGGCCCCCCAGCCCCTCTCCACAGTCCAGGCCACAGTCATGGCCATGGCCAGCCTGCAGCTCTCTGGCACAGCCCCCCACAGCATGCCTGGTCCCCACCCCACCCCACAGGCTCTACCTGGGCGGTCAAGGAAGTCGCACTGGCCCATGTCAGCGATGTCCAGGCGCTTCAGCAGCAGCACGAGGCGGCTCAGGCTGGTCTCACTGACGTGCGGCGCGGGGCTGGGGGGCAGGCGCTGCTCAAAGGCCTCTGAGTACAGGCGCAGGCAGGTGCCTGCAGGAGAGGGGCCATGAGGTGGGACACGGCTGCGAGGGGTCCCAGGGGGTGGGACAACAGCCCCAAGGGGGGACACCGGGGCAGGCGTCTCACCTGGGGGGCTGCCAGCTGCCCGCTGCATGCGGGACTCTGCCTGGCTCCGGCTGATGGGCCGCAGCACCTGGGACTCGGCACGGATGCGGGGGTTGTACACCTGCAGCGAGGCTGTGAGGGGGACACCGCAGGGGAGCCCCCACCGTACCCCAAGCCCCCTCATCTACCAGTGCAGGGCCACCGCTGCCACCTCCCTCATCCCAGCCTGGAGCATCGCAACAGCTGAGCAGACCCTGCAGCCCACCCCCCACTGTGCCTGGAGCAGAGCCAACCCTCCCTGTCCCCCATCCCACTCACGCTGCGCAGCTCCAGCCCCGAGTCGATGACGAAGCGCACGGCGCCCAGAGAGAAGGACGAGTCCCCGAGCCAGTGGGTGACGATGACGCGCCGCTCCCGGCTCTCCTCGGGCGTCTCGTACAGTCGCTGTGCGGCCCGGCCCACCCCAGGGTGCAGCGGCAGCACCAGCAGCGGGCCCAGAGCTGGGCTCAGTGCCACGGCCTCCGTCTGGATGGCAGCACAGCACTCGGAGATCTCCTGGGGAAGGACAGGGGGCACAGGTGACACCTGCTGACATCTGAAGCGTCCCCATCCCGAGGTCAGGGTGCTGCTCCGTGCCTCGCACTCGTCTTCCACTGCTCATCAGCGCCCATCAGCACTCACAGCCCCTCTGCAGAGGAGCCTCAGCTCCCCTAGTTTAGTCTCCAGCATGCCTTAGCATCCTCAGGGCTCCCCACTGAGAGGGACCCCCAAGCCTCTCCCGCCCTGTTCCCCCCACAGCTCACCTGCTCGCTGGCCAGGAAGATCAGGATGTGGCCGGGCTCCTGGCGCCGGTGGATGTCCAGCACGGCCTGGCAGGCAGCGGCCACGCGCCCGTGGGCCAGCGGCTCCCGGTAGAGCAGCTGTGGCGGGGGGCTGTGGCCCGGGACCCGCACCACAGGGGGGTCCCCGCAGAAAGCGCGCAGCCGCGGCTCCAGGGCAGGGGCGGTGATCACCACGAGCCGCAGCGCCGGGCGCTGGCGCAACACGTCCTTGAGCAGCCCCAGCAGCGCGTCCGTGGGCACCGTGCGCTCCTGCGCCTCGTCCAGCACCACCACCCCGTACTGCCGCAGCAGCGGGTCCGACGTCATCTCCCGCAGCAGCATCTCGTCCGAGCAGAATCTGCCACGACCCACCCTGTCAGCGCACACCCCCGGCTGGGGGGAGCGCCTCGGCCCCTCCCCACAGCAGCGCCCTGCAGCAGGCAGCCCCCGCCGGCGCCGCTCCCCGGCTGGATTAAGGGATTACGGGAGCTCAGCAGGATTAGAGCGCTGCACTCCCAGCACAGGCCTGCCGGGCTCCGTCCCTCCCGTACCTGAGGATGGTCTCGGCGGTGCAGCAGTCCTCGTGGGGCACGCAGTAACCCACCTCGTGGCCCAGGTTCAGGTCCATCTCATCGGCCACGCGCAGGGAGAGGCTGAGGGCAGCCAGGCTGTGGGGCTGGGTGCAGGCCACCAACCCGTGAGCGAACTGCAGGGACAGAGCGTACTCGGCGCACCACTGCGGGATCTGTGGGGACAGGGTGGGGGTCAGCGCTGTCTCAGGACCAGCCCCTCGCTGCTGTGCCCCTCCAGAGGGCACAGGGATCCAGCTGCAGGACCTTTGGGGCCAGGGGCTAACCAGAGGCATTCACAGCCCAGGCAGGACCTTCCCTCCCTACTCCTTTCACCTCTGAATTCCACAACCTGTGACAGGAGTCCCAGCACCCCACACCCACAGCTTCCTGCCCTGGTATGGGACACCACAGCCCTGCTGTCACAATAGGGATACGGGAAAATGGCCCAGGAAAACCGTCAGAGAGTGACAGGGAAGGGAGCCTCAGGGAGTAGTTGCTGACCAAGCGCCCAGCTAGGCAGTGTGGGACAATGCCAGTGCCACATGGATGTCCCCTGGGCACCAGAGTCCTGCTTTACTCTGTCCCGTGGACCCCCCATGAGCAGTGCCCGTGCTCCCAGTGTCCCAGGGCTGCGCTCAAAAACACCAGCCCTGGGGCCCACACGGGTGATTTATTCCCCAAATCTATCAGGGCTGGCTGAGCCCAGGAACTCAGCAGGTCACACCCAGGGAGGTGATTTGGGCGAGTGCCCCGAGCCCAGGGCCCACACCCCAAGAGCCCAGGGCCAACAGTGCTGACCCAGCCCAGTGCAGCCCCATGGCAGCTCCAGTGATCCCTCCCTGGTCAAAGTCCCTGGTGCTGTTCCCGGGTGCCGCCAGTGGCTGCCGGGTGGGACCAGCTCCCTGGAGCGGGTGGGAGGGAAACGGCACCTCAGCCCTGCCACCGGCCCTGACCGGGCGCAGCCGTGGGAAGGGGCTGTTCCCCCCTCCCCGTGCCATCTCCGGGGCCAGCTGCTCTCGCGGCAGTGCTTCCCGGCTCGTGCCAAGGCTCTGCCCGGGGCCCAGCACAGGCCCCGGCACATCCCTCTCCCCGCCGGGCTCAGTGCAGCGGCCCCAGGGTTCCGGTACCCCCTCCGTGTGTTCCAACGGCTCAGGTGCTTCCGTAGGCCCCGGGAGGACCCGCGTGCAGTGCCCGGCGAGGCCGGACACCCTCCTGCCCCGGGACAGCCCTTCCCCTCACCTGGGTGCTCTTGCCGGTGCCGGGCGGGCCGGACACCAGGACGATGCCGCTGCTCCCCTCCAGGTGCTCCATGAAGCTGTACTTGGTGGTCCAGACCGGCAGCTCCCGGCGCTGCCGCAGCAGCTCATAGTAGCGGGAGGAGAAGGGCAGCCCGTCGTAAGGATTCACCTCCAGGTCCCCGTCGCAGCCCAGGGACGGCTCTTCATCCTCCTCTTCCTCCTCCCCCAGAGCGGAGCCGGGGTCGCTCGGCCCGGGCAGGGGCCCCGGGGCCCCGCAGCCGGCCATGGCGGGGACACCGGAGCTGCGGGGCGGGCGGGGGTGGAGCGGCACCGGCGCTGACCCACCCTCTCCTGCGTCCCGGGAAGGAGCCGGGGCAGCCCGGTGCCACGTCTAGTCCCGCGGGGAGAGGGAGCCGCGGGCACCGGGCACGGGGCAGCGACAGGGGCGGGGGGTCACACGGCCGGGGCGCGGGGAGCGGGCACGGAACGGGGGGACCAGGACGGGTCACCGGGAGAAGCCGGCAGGACCGAGCGGGGTGCGGGGACCGGACAGGGCTATGTGTGGGGACGAGGCACAAGGGGTACGGGAGGGGGCGGACACCTTGGGAATGCCGTTCCCGAATGTCACGGGCCGGACCGAGCCGGCAGAGCACCTGTACGGAGCGGGCGGGACCGGGCAGCTGAGCACCGGAGCGGGCGGGCCGGGGCCGGGGCCGGGGCTGGGGGCGGGCCGGGGCGGGTCCCCCGCGCTCCCCCGGCCGAGCTCCCGGTTCCGCTTCCGGCCCCGCTCACCTGCGCGCGCCGCCGCCCCCGCCCGGGGACACTGCCACGTGACCGCCTCGGCACCCAATCAGCGCCCGCGCCGGGCCGGTATCCCCCAGCGCCGCAGCCCTCGCGACCCCCGAGCTCTCCATCCGCCGGGATCCGAGCTCCGCACCCTCGCGACCCCCGACATCCCCACCCCCGATATCCCCGAGCCCTTCATCCCCCGGGGTCCCCCGGCGTCCCCGAGCTCCAAAGTCCCCGGGGCCCGCATCCTCAGGACCACCGAGTTCCTTCTGTCTCCGGCCACGGCCTCGCCGTGCCCGGGGCCCTCCGCCGCAAGCCGTGCGCGGCTGCAGCCACAGCCTATGCGCGACTCCTACCGGGACCGAACGTCTCAGTACCGGACATCCCGGTGCTGGTGCCGAGTATGCTGTACCGGAACATGCCGTAACGGTGCCGCTCATCCAGGTGTCGGAGCGGGGCGTCCTGTACTGGCGGCTCCCGGCGGAACCGGCAGGTGGAGCTCCCCGACCGGCGCCGGGCAGCGGGGCAGAGCCGGGGCCGAGCGATCCCTGCGGGAGCCGGGAACGCCGCAGGCTGCACGCAGTGAAAGCCTGGAGCCACCTGCGTTTCCCGCTCTCCGAGAGCCCCGGCACCTCGGCGTGCGCGGGCCAGGGGTTGTACCGTGCCGCTGCCGGGGTTCTGTCCGTTTGTCCCCGGCAGGTCGGTGCGGCGGTGGGGATCTGGCTGCACATGTCGAGCTTTCCCGGGAGGGATAGCGACTGCCCCGGTGGCTCCCGCAGGTCCCGCCCTCGCACCTCGGCCCAGGCAGCGGCATCGGAGCACCAGATCCCCCCAAACCCGACTCCAGCGGCTCTCAAACCCACTCGTGCCCCTAGCTCTTCCTTGGCCTCATGGGTCAGTGCAGGCTGCCCAGAGCCGGCTTTGGGCCCGGGGGGGTCTGTCGGAATCTGCAGCCGGGGGAACCCCAGGGCAGTCTCAGGCTGATGGGGAAACTGGGGACCCGCAAAGGGGTTGTGGGGCACAGGGAAGGATCCTGGTGCCGCGGGAGGAAGGAAGTGGCTGGTGCTTAGCCGTTGCTCTGCGCGCCCTCCTGCAGCCGCGGCAGTGGAGGGCTGGGCAGGGCAGGAACCAGGGCTGTGCCATGCACCGCTGTGTAATAGAAGGGTTAACTTTGTTCATAAAATCTTATGTGTGTGAGGGAGTCGGAGACTTTTTGTTGTAATTAAACAAGATAAGGCACGGTGGCGGAGGCTTTGTCCCGGCAGCGCTGGTTTGGAGCATCACAGCTGGCAAAGGCACATGGCTCCATTTGGCTCCTCATGCCATGGTGCGGCCAGAGCTGTGCTCGCTCCTAGCCCCCCCGCTGCAGTCCCACGTCCCTCTGGCTGGGAGCTGCAGCGACGTTGCTCAGCCGAGGTGGTCACAGTGCTGCCACATCACCCACGCCAGCAGCCCCAGTGACCCCCAGCCCGAGCTCTTGGGGGCGTGGCACGTGGTGGAGCGCAGGGCGGTGGGCTGGGACCCCCACACCCCGCAGCGCAGTAAGGAAGCAGAGGTTTCACAAGCTGGGGGTACACGTGACGCGGGGAGCGCAGCAGGAGGAACTAGCAGTGGCTCTGCAGCACCCCGGTCCCTCTGCACAGCCCCCGTCCTCCGGCACGGTGGCCATGGCACCCTGGCTGCCCACCAAGGAGGAGAAGTATGGCGTGGGTGAGTGGGGGGCTGCAAGCACTGGACCCTGTGGGGGTCCCCGCTCAGTGACACTGATAGTGCCCTCTTTGGCTGCAGTGGCCCTGCACCGGTGGCAGGTGATGGTGGCTGGGCAGTGCCACCTGTGCTGCTGGGACAGTGCCAGTGTGAGGGGATGTGGGGAGGGGGCCGGGTCCCAGGGATGTCTGGCGCTAGGTGGGCCGGTGGGTGCAGGAGTGAAAGGGGAGTTGGCAGGGGTTGCAGGGCTGGTGATGGATGGCCCAGGGGACGGGACTGAGCAGGGCAGGTGTGTCAGCGGGACCCACATGCCCAGAGGTCGCAAGGCTGGTGCTGGTGGGGATGGGAAGCACTGGGGGCACAGCGCTAGAGTGGGGGTTTGGCAAATGGCCTGGCCCTCCCTGCCAGGCTGTGGGTCTGGGCTCAGCCTGGCTGCGCCCTGACACACCCCAGTAATTTGCCCCAGGTGCCGGGTGGGGCTTTGTTCCCACCTCAGTGTCTGTAAAGGCAAAGCTCCGGGCTTCCCTGTGCCCTGCAGCACCCTCAGCTTGTGCTGGCCCTGGCAGCTCTGTGCCTCTTCCCGTTTCTGTTGGGGGCTGTTTCCTGCACCCTCCCCTCGCAGTGTCGGCAGCGCCGGAGCGAGGGCTGAGCCCCGCGGGGTCCTGGGCAGCACCTGAGCAAGGGCTGAGCTGCTGCTGGTCCTGGCTGGATCAGGGTCCCGTGCAACCCCCGAGTGCAAGGGACTCTCCTCCAGTCTGGAAGCCAAGCCAGGGCTGCCTGCACCAGAGCTGTCCCTTTCCCCGGGGACAGAAATAGTGACAGGGACAACCGCAACTCGTCTGGGGCAGGAAGCGGTTGGCCAACAGTGAGCTCCTGTCCCCACCGCCTTCCTCTCTGGCCACCAGCTCCACTGTCCCGACTCTGACCTATCCTTGGGTCACCAGCCCTGGGCAGGGCTCAGATTGCACTTGCCTCTCCACACTGCTTGTGCCAGGAGCAGGACCACTGGTAGGAAGGGGGGTCCCGTAGGGGACCCCTGAGAGCTCGAGGAGGTGGCTGGAGGCTCCTGTTGTGCCTGGCCCTCTTTGGGCTGTGCCACAGCTCTCCTGGGGTGCAGGGCTGGGCTGCTTGGGGGGTCTCAGGCTGTTTGTGGGGTTGGTGCTCTGCCTCGTCTGTTGTGGCTGAGTGATGCCTGTTGGGGTGCTCTGCCCCCCGTGCGGGGCTGGCTGTGTGGGGCGCAGGTGCACAGATCCTGGGGGGCTGTGCTGGTGCCAGGCAGGGACTCCAACTCCCAGCTCCTGGCCCCTCTCCCTGCAGCCGTGTGGAACTTCCCGAGCACCAAGGAGCATCACCTCCCGCTGCAGATTGGGGAGACAGTGCACATCCTGCAGGCCTCCGAGGGTAAGAGGGACCCCCAGCTGCACCCCAACATGGGGGCTTTCTGCACCCTCCCTTGGCCCCGTGGCTTGGGCCTCCCAGCCTGGCTGACAGGGTCTCCCTCCCTCCCCTCGCAGGTTGGTACCGCGGGTACTCGCTCCGGAACAGGGCTGCCCAGGTAGGTGAGGGGGGGCATGGCTGGTGGCTCACCCTGTCCTTACTGGGGGTCTGGGGAGGCATGACCAGCGTCTCGCCCTGCCCATGCTGGGGGGTTGAGGGGCTGCAGTGGGCACAGCGGGCTGGAGGCCCCAGCCATGCCTTCCCAGAGCGATGTTTCCCAGCCCGGGAGTGCCAACAGCTCTGGCTTCCCCAGGGCATCTTCCCAGCATCAGTGATCCGGCTGAAGGGCGCCACGGTAGAGCACCGGGGGTAGGTATGGGGCAGGGGTGATGGGCTCCATCCCCTGCCTGGCACGGGGTCCCCGCAGTGTCAGGGGTCTCCAGGGGTCCCTGTGCCTTCCTTAGGGTGGAGGAGAGCGTGGTGCTCGCCGAGATGCCGATGGTGCAGGAGATCACTACCACGCTACGGGAGTGGGCCACCATCTGGAAGCAGCTCTATGTGGTAAGGGCTGGGAGTCTGGGGGACCGGGCGGGCTGGGGGGCAGCGGGGCACGTGGTGACCCTGCGGTCCTGCTGCAGGCTGGGCAGATGGAGCGGTACGAGCAGGTGAAGAGGATGATGCAGGAGCTGATGGAGAAGCGCTCACAGCTGCTCTCAGGGACACTGCCCAAGGACCAACTTCTGCGGCTCAGGAAGGAGGTGACCGGCAGGATGGACTATGGCAACAAGTGAGCGTGGGACAGGGCACAGGGATCCCGAATCTGCCTTGGGCATATGCTGCATGGTGCCCAGATGCTCCCTCGATGTCCCTGCTGCCCTGACTGGCTGTTCCTCTGTCCCCATCGTCCCAGCTGCGTGTCCCTGCGGCACCTTGTGTCCCTGCTGCCCTGACAGGCTGTCCCTGTGTCCCCATCGTCCCAGCTGGCTGGGGACAGTGAGCGTACCTGCAGGTGCACAAGCCACCTGGCCAAGGGCTGTGGCTGATGAGCCATGGCTGGGGCAGAAGTGTCCCTAGTGCTGCCTGGCTCCTGTTCCCTTGCTCGGTTGGGTCTGTCCTGCCCTCTCAGACTCTGTGTGAGGGCAGGTGGGTCCTGGTGGGACACATGGACCCATGTCCCCCCAGGGTCCTGCCTCACCCCACCCTGGCCTCGGCAGGATCCTAGCACTGGACCTGGTGGTGCGGGATGAGGATGAGAACATTCTGGACCCCGACAGGACCAGTATCATCAGCCTCTTCCAGGCACACAGGAGAGCAGCACAGACCCTCACCCAGCGCATCCAGGAGGAGATGGTGAGGCTGGCACTGGCCCCATACCTGCCTTGCCAGAGCCTAATGTCCCCCATGCCAGGGGCTCTGCCAGGTACTCAGCCATGGGGCTGAGCTGCCTTGTGCTCCCCAGAGCCCACAGCCAGGAGCACCGGGTCACAGCACCCATGGGGCAGCTTCACCCTCCCACAGCCTCTACCTGTGCGTTCGCAACTTCGTCTGCCACATTGGGGAGGAGGCGCAGCTCTTCATGGCACTGTACGACCCCTGCGAGCAGCGCATCATCAGGTGGGGTCCCGGGATGCGGGACAGACCCCTGCCCCCTCTGTGCCAGGTGCCAGTCCCACTGCTCCCTGTGACGTCTCCCCCTTTGTGCCACATTGCCCCTCTGGGCTGCCCATCCTGCCCAGCTGAGCAGGACCAAGCACATGTCACAGGGGAAAGGGGCACTTCCCTTCCCCAAGGGCTTTTCTTCTGGAGTGGGATAGTTTGTTGTGGCATGCCAGGCATGCAGCCCTGTCTGGTGGGAGAACCTGTGACACGTCCTACCCACTGGTGCCCACTGGGGCAGCCTGTGAGGCAGTGGTGAGGTGACTGGTGGGCAGCTTCCCCCCACCGCTGGGGACAGCCAGGCTGGGCCACTCCCTGTGCCGTGACTGGGGACATTGTTGGGGTGAGGGGTGTGTGCAGTGGGAGCTGGCAGGGGCTCTGCTGTCCCGGTGCCCACCTCACCGCCAGCTCTTCACCCCTCACCTGCCCCGCAGCGAGAACTACGTGATGCGCTGGGCCAGCACTGGGGTCCCCCAGGACATTGAGCTGCTCAACAACCTCAAGGTCGTGTTCACGGTGAGCGCAGACCCCCGGGAGCTGCACTGCTGCTACCCACCGCCCCCTCCTGCAGAGCTGCCTCCACCCGCAGCGCTTCAGAGTCCCCAGCACCATGCACGGTCCCACGAGTGGCTGAAACCCCACCACTCCCCCTGCTCGAGTAGCCCCAGCCCCTGCACAAACTCTGGGTCATGGCACCGCCCTGCAGGGTCCCCTCCCCGTGCGGGTGCTGGCGTTCTCGGGGTGCCCCGTCCCTCACCGTGCGGCACCCGCTGACTCAGCGCTTCGGCTGCAGTGCTGCGCTGACCCCCCGGGACGGAGCGGAGCCATCAATATGCAAAGGAGCCGGGAAAATCGGTGCTAATGAGCAGCATCAGCATTTCAGCTCCGCTCCCGTCTCCCGGCGCTCGCCCACCTCCAACTCCTGCTCTGCTCGCTGCTGGTGTCCCCGTTTGTCCTCACGCTCTGTGGCAAATCCCTGTTCCTTTCCCTCGGCACCACCAGAAAGTTCTGCCACGGGGGCAGCACCCTCAGGTCCCGGGTGCCTGGAGCTGGGGTGTGAAGCCTCCCCACCATCCCCACGCCATGCCAGGTTGCCCCCCTCTCACTGGGCTGCCTGGCCGAGGGTGCCCTGCGGGGCTGTCGTTCTGCACTAGCCTTGGCATCGGTGCTCCTGGGGTGCACAAAAGACCCTGGGGACAGTGGGGCCAAGTGTCTGCCAGTCAAGCCCCTCCCAGGGCACTGGAAACAGGGTCCTGCTGTGGTTCTGTGCCCACCGGTTCACCCTGCGCAGCCCTGGGCACCCCACAATCAGCTGGTGCTGGCACCAGCACGTTCCCCCGCAGTGCTGCCAGGGTCACACAGCCCCTGTCCTCCAGGACCTGGGCAGCACGGACCTGAAGCGGGAGCGGCTGTTCCTGGTGTGCCAGATCATCCGGGTGGGACGTATGGACCTGCGGGACACCCACAGCCGCAAGCTCAGCACGGGCCTGCGCCGGCCCTTCGGCATCTCAGGTAGGGGGGGATGGTTCATGGAGACCCCCAGGGCCTGTCCTCACCTGCAACACCACCCCGGCAACCCCCCTTGGCCAGCAGGCTCTGGGATGTCCCCGGGCTGCTCCCCCTGTCCCCTGTCCCTGCACACAAACCCCAACCCACTGTGTGCCTGGAGCAGCCCCGTGGAACCCTCCTGCCTCTGCCTCCCCCCGTGATCCTGCTCTGGGCATCGATCCCTGTGGATCATTGCTGGGAGATGATTGATGTCACCTGGCTCAGGGCATGCCAGGACCGCAGTCAGGGACATCACCAGGGGACTTACGGATGTGGCAGCACCTTGGGCAGAGGGATTATCCTGGTGCCCTGTCCTGCCCCGGTCCTCGTCCATGGGCAATGGAGTGGCTCTGGATACGGCTTGTTTTGACCAAAATCTGTCCCAGAGCTCTGAGGTCACCTGCAGTGAGTGGTTGGTGGCCATGCCATCCCCAGAGGCCACAGAGGGGACACTGGGCACCTGTGTGAGACCCTGGTTCTGACTCTGCCCTGTCCTGGAGTGATGCTAGTGCTGCTCAGACCCCCAGAGCATTTCCCAGGGGTGAGCTGTGCCAGGATGGTAGGGCCTACCTGGGGTGGCAGGTCCCAGCCATGTCATCACCACGTGTCCATCATGGAGCCAAGTGGGTTTTCCCCTGCCCAGACCCCATGCAGCTTGGCGGTGCCAGAGGGGTCTCAGCGGGGCGGGAGGAGCTCCCTGTAGGGCACAGCAGGGACACTGTGGGGGGCACAGGTGATGCCGCAGCTGCAGGACAGGACAAAACTCTCCTGGGTGCTGGCCCTGGGAGGGTTTGGCATGAGAATGGGGCCTGGGGGTGCTTGTGCCCCTGCAGCCACCTGTCAGTGTCATCTCTGTGTCACTGCAGTGATGGACATCACCGACATCACCAAGGGGACATGTGACAGCGACGAGGACAAGCAGCACTTCATCCCTGTCCACCTGTGAGCCCCATGGGCAGGGAGGAGCGGGCAGGGGGGCAGCGCTCCAGGGCCTGGCTGGCATGGGGACCCTGATTGCAAGGGAACAAGAGGTGTGAGGATCAAAGAGGAAAAGTTTTTCCCATAAATATGGCTTTTTCAGGGTGGCTGCTGACAGTGATTTTCTTCACAACATGATCCGGAAGGCAGTGGAGGGGAAGGACATCAACCACAAGGGACAAGGTAAAGAGTTTGTGTCCTCAGTATCTCCTGTGCCCACTGTGCACTGTGGTGGGGAGGGAGGTGAGACCCCTCCCCAGGACATCCA
This sequence comes from Empidonax traillii, assembly GCF_003031625.1. Lineage (NCBI taxonomy): Eukaryota > Metazoa > Chordata > Aves > Passeriformes > Tyrannidae > Empidonax > Empidonax traillii. Next base: position 139,737 of record NW_020956332.1, on the reverse strand, counting down.
TCTATCCCTGCAGCTGCTGCTCGTGCTCAGGGACCCACCTGCCTGCACAAGGGGCAGCCCTCAGGCCATTTCCTGCAGGGCTGGGGACTCGCTGCGGTTCCTGGCTGGCCCTGGGCTGCTGCAGCTCCTGCTGGCACCCCTTGAAAAGCTGCCGTGATCCCCACAGGGCTCTGGGTGTCCCTGAAGATGCTGTGGGGAGACCTGAGCCAGGTGCGGAAGGACCACCCACACCTGGTGGATCGCAGCACGGTGGTGGCTCGCAAGCTGGGCTACCCGGAGGTCATCATGCCAGGTGAGTGGGGGGGTGAGGCACCACCCCTGGGAGCCCCAGCGTGGGGTCAGGACCCGGCTGATGGTACCATCCCCCCAGGTGACGTCAGGAACGACATCTACCTGACACTGGTGCAGGGTGAGTTCGACAAGGGGAACAAGAAGACGCAGAAGAACGTGGAGGTGACCGTGTGTGTCTGCGACGAGGCGGGAAGTGTGGTGCAGGTATGGCAGACGTGGGGCAGCCCCAGACCCAGGACAGTCCCCTGTGTCATTCCGCCTCGGGCAGAGCCAGCAGCTCCTGTAGCACAACCAGCTGGAGGAGCCCCTGAGAGGAGCTGGAGGAGCTCAGAACAGAGATCTGGGAATAGAATAAACACCTGCAAAAGTGCTGTGGAGGGATACAGAGGAAGTCATCCTCCCCTGAGGACAGCCAGAACACCTGACCACCCCCAGTGCCCAGACATGGGATGTCCCAGCTCTCCATCCCTGCAGAGACAGAAGAGGAAGAGCTGGGGGCTGGCAGAAGGGCAGGGGGCTCAGAGCCAGGTCATCCCCCCCTCCTTGCCTCTCCCCAGGTGTTCTCACATGTATTCTCACCTGGCCCCTGAGGAACAGGCTGGAATTGCTGCGGGCCTGGCTGGAACGGTCTGGGGGCACAGCACCCTCCTCCATCTCCATCCCAATAGCACCCTCCTGACAGGGCAATGGAACCAAGCCCTGACATGCCCAGGGGTTCACGGTCCCTGTGGAAGTGGCACTAGGGCTGGTGGAAGTGGAGGAGATGGGGACACGGACACCTTTCGCTGCCCCTCCCACCTGGTGGGGAAGGGACAGATGAAAAGACATTCCAGTGCCAGCTGGGTTATGGTAAAGGGGCACCTGTACTGGGACGTGTGGGCAGGGGGCCTTGGGGGGTGGCCCAGGTTGACAGGTGATGGAAATCCTTCCTCCCTGCAAGCTTGTTTAGGCTGATCCCGAGGCATTTTGTCCTGGCAGAATGTGATCCAGGCAGGCGCGGGGGACAGCCCCACCAGCCACTACCGCTCCGTCGTCTACTACCAACAGCGGCACCAGCGCTGGATGGAGACTCTGAAGGTCTGGGGAGCCCCAGGGGATGGGGCCAGGGGTGGGATGGGGCTGCAGCCCCTCCAGGCTGTGGCCCTCCCTCTTCCTGCTTGGAAGAACCCCACTGCTGCAGGGGGTCCCCATCCGGGCTGGCTTTTTGGGGGCAGTCCTTGGTCCTCATGCCAGGAAGGATAGGGATGCTGCCAGTGTCCTGGCATGACTCCTGGATGGAGACCCAGGGTGACCAGCAGTGCTGGATGAGGAGTCCTGAATATGGGCACGACCAGCCCTGCCCAGGCCCCAGTGCCACCAGTTCAGCCTCACTGGTTTTTTGGGAAGGATGTAGGGCTGGTTTGCAGCAGTGGACGATCCAGCACAGCCCTTGCCCAGGCACAGAGGAGGATTGCCTGGCTGCGGGCTCAGCCTGTGCCCCGCTACCCTCAGCTGGGTGTACATTCCCCTTAGATTGCCGTTCCCATCGAGGATGTCCACAGGACCCACCTGAGGTTCACCTTCCGCCATCGCTCCTCCAGTGACTGTGAGTGTCCCTTGCTCCAGGCCTTCCTCCATGGACATTCCCAAAGGGGCTGCAGTGGGGGTGGGCTGGGACAGGAGGGTCCTATGGGCCGCCCTCACCTCGTACCACGGGGGGTACATCGTGGGTCCTCCAAAACCCATATTCCCACAGGTGACAGGAAGCTGTCACCTACCCCTGCCTGCCCCCTTCCCAAGTGTCTGTGGCTGCCGGGAGGGCAACACTCCCCTCAGCACTGCCTTTCCCTACCCGGTGTGCCCCCAGCCCCCTCTGACACCCCCTCACCTCGCCCCTGTGTGTCCCCCCCAGCCAAGGACCGGAGCGAGCGGATTTTCTCCATGGCCTTTGTGAGGCTGATGCGCCCCGACGGCACCACATTGCGGGATGGGGAGCACGACCTGGTGCTCTACAAGGTACAGGGGGGCTGTGGGACAGCAGTGCTCCTGGGGCCAGGGTGCCCGTCTCTGCCCACACCGGTGGCACGCATCCAAAGTCCCCGAGGGTTTCCAGTGCCCCACTCCCTCCCTCCCTCCCTCCCTTCCCGTCCTCGCTGTCCTTGGTGGCGGGGGCTCCCTGCACGCGGTGTCTCCAATCCCCCCGCTGCTCCCTTGGAATGACAAGTTTTGTTTGGGAAAAGGTGATTTGAATGTTTGTGACGGGGAGGCAATGTCCCCGTAGTGTGGCTGCGCTTCACCTGATTTCACCAGCCCTGGCGCTGCCCGCGTTTGCTCCGAGAGAGCAGAGGGAGGGCGTGGGGAGGGAAAGTCACCGTTCATTTGAGAAAAATGCCGTGGGCTCCAATGTGAAGGGACCCAGGAGGCACTGTCCCCCTTGCCTGGTGTCCCCTCCCTGGACTGGGGATGGCTGTGTCCAGGGGAGCGGAAGGCATAAGCCATTCCCCACTGCCCAGGGGAGCTCAGGGCTCTTACCCCACATACCGGCACTGCTTTGGGGTCTCTCCCTGGCCGTGGGGCTCCAGTGTCCATGGGGGATAACCTGACCCCCTCCACTGCTGGGCTACTGCACTGGAGTGCTCCCTGATTTTGACAGCGTGACCTCGTTTACTCCAGGCAGAGCTGTGTCCCTTCCCAAGTCCTGCATCTCTTTGGGATGAGCTGATCTCCTTCCACCTGCTGTGGCAGCTGGGGACAGGGACAGACCGTGCTGTTCCTACTCCAGGCTCCTGCACATTTGAAATGGTTATTGTGTCCCTCTTCCCTGCCTTTTTTTTTTGGGCAAAAGACCCAAATCCGTTAACCACTGCTGTGGCCTGCAGCACTGGCTCTGGTCCCTGGCTCTCCAGGGACTGCCCCCTCTGCAGCAGGAGCACCTTCAGAATGTACCAGTGCTGGCTGTGGCAGCGAGATCAAACCCTGCACACCCCTCTCCTGGGAGACCAAACTCTCCACACCTCCCCCCGTGTCCCTGTTCCCCTCAGAGGGCTGTAGCTGCCCTCCCTGAGCCACCACATCCTGCCCCGCTCCACACTCTCCCTGGCTGACTCCAGCTCTTCCCAGAAGACACTGGGGCTGGATTCTGGGAGTCAGAAGCTATTTCATCTTTTTATCTCTGTTTGCCAGAGGAATGTGAGTGACGGGCTTTTAGCTGCTCAGACCTCTTGATCTCCGGTTGGTCTGAACTCTGGCCAGTTTTCCCTGCGCAGGCTCAGCCCTGGAAGGAGTATGGGGCTCCCACATGGTGGCTGCTCACTGGGGTGTGCTGGAGGGGGAAAGCCAACAGCAAACAGCTGTCACCTTCATCTGACCTTCAGCAAGAGGAGTTACATCCTGAGAGGCTACAGGCAGGGGAGGATGCAGGTTCTGCTGCCATATGTGAGCTGCAGCCCACCACTGCGTGTCCGGCCAGCTCTGGGCATCGCCCATGTCCCAGGGTGGCCGAAGAGCAGGGCAGGGTCATTCAGAGTCACCCCAGTGAGTCCTTCTGGGCATAACATCAGTTACATTTTCAGCTTAGAGTAGGGGACTCAGAAACAGACTGGTTTGTGGCTGTGAAGGCCCCAGCGTGCACACACACAGGTGGGAGACATTGGACTGGTGATATTGTGGGACCAGCTGTGCCAGATGCCTGGGTGGTGTCCTGCTCCGTGTCAGTGTCCTGCTCCATGCTGGTTTCCCACCCTGTGTCAGTGTCCTGCTGCATGTCCATCCCCAGAGCAGTGGTCAGGTGTGTTTCATTCCCAGATTCAGATTTCTCTGTGTCACCAGCCTTCCCCCCCACTTCTGCTGCCTGTTCTCGTGTCCTCCTGCATGGCACAGGTCTGGATTTGGTATCTCTCCAAGCCAATTTTCCCAGCTGAGCAGGGTCCCTGCAGAGCCCCTTAGGCAGCAGCTTTGTGGGATGCTCTGTTGCAGTCAGTGTTGGGGAGCCAGTTACTTCCAGGATCTGTCATTACCCACCACGGAGTAGGAAGATCCCAGGCTGTGCCCCCCAGGGTGACCTCTGCTGTGCCTCGCAGGGTGACAGCAGGAAGCTGGAGGATGCCAGCGCATACCTGTCCCTGCCCTCCGAGCGGAACCTGTCGGAGTCAAAGCTCCTCTCTGGCTCCTCCTTCCGTGTGAGTGGGGCCACGTCGGGCTTATCTGTGTCAACCCGGGACAGCTTCCAGATCTCCACCCTCGTCTGCTCCACGAAGCTGACCCAGAATGGTGAGTCCTGGCTCCCCGTGGTGGGAGTGGCAGGGCTGTGCCCCCTCCCTGGGGGTGTTCCCACCCACTGGACCATACTTCTCCCGGCATTTGGCTCTCCAGCATCTGTTGCACCAGGACAGTGTGCTGAAAACACCAAAAACACTGGGAGAGTGGGAACAGTGGGCACTCAGTTACTGTTTGGACTTGGTCAGAATGGCCAAGGCTGTTCCCAAGGGGAGAGGAGCAGCAGTGAGCAGAATTCCCAGTTGAATGTCACTGTTGGAGGCTTCATGACCTTCCTTTGAAATTGGTGTGGGAACTGGGACTTAATGGTTTAAACCCCATTTCTGGGTTAGCCTGGGGAAGTGTCCAGCCCAGGGCTGCTCTGCACAGGTCAGGGCAGGCAAGAGTGTTTGTGCCCCCTTGGCACAGACATCTCCCCTTGGCAGACACATGACCCCTCAGTGAGGGGGTCAGAGTCCACTCCTTCCTGCTGTGAGGGTGGAGGATGGGAATGGCTCGTGCCACTCAGGCTGAAGTGCAGTGACACAGTGGCCTCGGTGTGGGGGACTCGAGGCACACGGCACACGGTGACACAACTGTGGGGTCTGGGTCACTGCGGTTCAGAGCAGGGGCTTGGGGCCAAGGTGGCTCCATTAATTCACTTCCTGCAGCATAACTGCGGCTCCCACAGCCATGACCTATTTAGCTGAGTTTGTGCTTTTATGGCTCTGGCATCGGGAGCTTTCAGCGCTGAGCAGTGGTTGTGTGGGGGGACTGGGAGGTTCCAGCTGCTCCAGGCGGGATTGTGGCTGCCCTGGGGAGTGAGAGTGGGACAGGGAGCCAAGGGTCACTGACATTGGAAGATGGGATGGGGAGCCAGGGGTTGGTACCATTGGGGTCTGTCAGTGACTGTCCCCCTCCTCCTGCCTAGTGAACCTGCTGGGGCTGCTGAAGTGGCGCTCCAAGCCCAGTCTGCTCCGCGGGAACCTCCAGAAGCTGATGAATGTGGATGGAGGGGAGGTCATCAAGGTACAACTGGGACCTGTCCCCCACCTCCCTTCCCGGCTCCTGCACCCACAGCCTCCCCACGCCCAGGGCTGGGGCCGGTGCCACGCTGGGGTCAGCGCTCAAGCCCTCACAGGCCTCTTGTTGCCCCAGTTCCTCCAGGACACACTGGATGCCCTGTTCTGCATCATGATGGAGCACTCGGACACAGATGTCTATGACACACTTGTCTTTGATGCCCTGGTGAGTCCCACGGTGCAGAATGTGGGTCTGAGCCCCCGCCAGTGCAGGAGGTTGGACTGGAGCAATGGGGCTCACTGGTCTGACCAGACCAGCTGTGCTCTGAGCCGTGCAGTGCCTCGGGTTGTTGTCCCACCGACCTGGCACGGGGCAGGGCTGTGGCTGTGGGGGATGTTGTCCCTCCGGGGGACAATCCCAGCAGGATTCAGGGGCATTTCTCCTACACCAAGACAAGAGTAACCCTGGTGAGGGACCCAGAGAAGAGTGGGAGTCAGGGTGGCTGTTGTAGGACACCCGGGGTTGGTGGTGCTGCAAGTTCTGGCCATGAAGGATCCCTGTGGCCACCTGGGCTTGGGGCCCATGGTGGGCTTTCCGCCTCAGGGGTCTGCCTATCCTAAGAGGCTGGGCAGGTGTGCAGGGGGCTCTGGTGGCCCCAGCAGCTCCCATGAGGGGTCGATGCCACTTTGGCACCCGGCTGTCTCCAAGCATCCCACTGCCCACGCCAAGCTGTGCCTCTGCTGGCTGCCCCCAGGTTTTCATCGTGGGGCTGGTGGCCGACAGAAAGTTCCAGCATTTCAACACAGTCCTGGAGGCCTATATCTGCCAGCACTTCAGTGCCACGCTTGCCTACAAGTGCGTTCCTGGGGGCCATGGCACAGGGAGGGGTGGGCTGGGACAGCCAGAATGGGGAGGGGGAAAGGGCTGGGACAGCTGGAACTGGGGGTGGGTGTGCAGGGCTTGGACATCTGGCACAGGGAGGGATGGGACTGAGACAGTGGATACAGGAAGGGGTGGCTCTGGAATGCTGGAAGCACCAGTGGGAGCTGAGCCACAGCTCAGCCCAGGCCACGGAACCTGCCGATCCCTGACCACACACATCCCATCCTGCAGGAAGCTGCTCTCGGTGTTGACTCAGTACGTGGAGCAGGCAGGCCGGGGAGAGCCCTGTGAGCCCCTGCCACGCACCTTCAAGGCCTTGGAGTACATCTTCAAGTTCATCGTCCGCTCCCGGCACCTCTTTGCCCAGTAAGTGCTGGCAATGGCTCCCAGTGCTCCCAGTGCCATGCCCCGCTGGAGCCTGGTCCCTGGCCGTGGGGTCTGTGGGAGGGAGGGAAGGAAGGGCATCCCTGTGCTGCAGGAACAGTGGCAGCGCTGACCATCAGTCCCAGGGTAGTGGCACTGGCACCTTGACCCACCTTGTGCCGCTGATGTGGCACCCAGGGTGGCAGCCACCGCTTCTGGCACACTGTGGCCATGCTGCCATGTTGGCTGGTCCCCAACCACACTTCTCTATCACTGTGAGTCCTCTCCCTGAAGATTCTGGCCATTTTCAGCTCCATCCCTTCCTCTGGCTGCTGCTGGAGTGGGGGTGGTCTGGTGTGGGGGTGGGCAGTGCCATCCATCTCAGGGCAGGAGAGATCAGTCTGCTCTCTGGGCATCCCAAACACCCCGTGTGCCCTGCAGTGACTCTGGGGGTTTTCCAGTGAGCTCTTCAAATCCTCCCACGATGGAGACAGCAAAATGTCCCGGGTAGCCTGTGCCCCTGAAAAGCCAGCACTACACTGGGAAGGTTAGTGGGAGGTGTCCCTGTCCATAGTAGGAGGCCGAAACTGGATGGTCTGTGAAGCCCCTTCCAACCCAAACCCTCCCGTGGTCCTGTGGCGAGCAGTGCAAGGGGCTGGGAGCCTCAATGGTTCCCTGTTGCTGCTGAGGACAAGGTCAAAGCCCCTCCCCGGCACCTCCAGAGTCCGCTCAGGACCTGGTTTCGCTTGTTGCCCGTGGGCACAGGGTTCACATCCCAGTCTGCATGATGGGACAAACAGCCCTCCTCCAGACGGGCGTGGGAGAGGAGGAAAACAGAACACGACCACCAGTGTTACCAGGAAAAGCCAGTGACGTTCCTCTTTCGTTCCACGTACATGACACAGAAAGCCGAAGTGTCCTGAGGGAACAACAGGCAGTTCGGGGTCCCCCCCCCACACATGAGGGCCCCTGCCCGTGGTGGGCGTGGGCTGGCACCCACAGCGGCAGGATCACCCCACTGCAGGGGCCGCAGTTGGCAGGCTGCTGTTCTCGGGGGAGCAGGGGCTCTGCGTCCTCTGCCCCAAGCCCAGGATGTGTCAGGATCCCTGGAGGTGCTCTGAACCTCAGTGGCAGTGAGGAGCTCTGTCAGGATCCTGGCACCCCAGGAACCCTCACACCTCACTTTACCCCGCTCTGTCCTCGCCGTGTGAGCTACCTTGAGCTCTGTCTGTCCTCTCCGCTTCCCCTGCCTGCCCTTCCCAGGGCCCCATCCATGGCTCCAGGGCTCCGGGGTGCTCCAGGGCTCCGGGGTGCTCCAGGGCTCCGGGGTGCTTCAGCATCACACTCAGCACCTGCCTCTCCCTCATGTATGAGGACACAGAGCAGATTCCTGGCTTATAGAGCTCCTGGCCTCGGAAATTAATTACGCGGCGCTTTTGCAAACAGCCCCACGAATGAGTTTGCCTGGAACAGAGACATCCCTGAGGACATTTAGCAATTTTATTCAGTTCCCCTTTATCTCAGTGATCTCAACATGCAATAACACAGGGGCCTCAGATCCTCTAAGTGCTCTGAACGTGCAGCAATTTGTACAGTCTGTAATCAACAGGAATTGGGTTGTAATTAGAGTCAGTTGCTGCAGATTGCCAGGTCTGGGATTGCGTGTGCTGCTACTGGAGCTGGATGAGCAGTGCCCACAGCTCCTGCAAGGAGCCCAGAGCGCTGTGAGGATGATCGAGGGTCCCAACCTCCACCTTGGGACACTCCATGTCCCCTCAGGGCCCCCCAGCACCCGCGTGGAGGGAGCTGTGGGCAGTGGGGTGGGTGACGGCACTGTGGGGACATGGTCCCCCGCTTGCTGCTTCCTCCTTGCTGGTTCCTCCGGCTGCTTCTGCTTTTGGGCCACTGCTGAGGGCAGCAAAGCTTTTCCTGCGCAGTGCTTGTCGCTCAGCCTGCTCTGCTGTCAGCAGGGTGAGCTGGCGTCACCCCTCCACAGCCACCTGCAGCTCCGCAGCTCACGGTCCCCTCTCCTGGCCTCGCACAGCCCCCTGGTTCCTGCAGCCAGACCCCACCTCCAGCAGCGCTCATGGGCTCTGCTAGTCTCTCTCCTGTCTCCCAACGCCCCTGGAAGGACCAGCCCCTTGCTCCTGCTGTCAGCAGTCACTGGTGCAGCTGGGGACCCCATGGCTGCTGAGTATCCCCCCAGACCTCTCCCAGGGGGACATTGCTGGGGTCCCCAAAGGCCATCACAACTGCTGTCCTCTCACTGACCTGGGCTGCAGGGGTTCCTGGGCAGGAACCTTCCTTTCCCAGGAACCAGGGCATCCCTTCCCAGGAACCTCCCTGCCCCTCTCTATGTGAATCGCGGTCAGTGTGGATTTGCTGCAGTCCACGTGGATTTTGAGGCCAGACTGGAAGGGGCTTGGAGCAAATTGGTCTGGTGGAAGGTGTCCCTGCCCATACCAGGGGGTAGGACTGGATGGGTTTTGAGGTCCCTTCCAACTCAAACTATTCCACAATTCCAGGATTTCCTTACATAGCTGATGGCTGGATAATTATTCCTGCCACGTGGCTTACTGTGCTTGGTGTCAGTGATGGGGGAATTACCTCAAACACAGCCCACTGCAGTGACTTTATTCCTATGATCACACCTCTGCTTTGCAGCTTGGCAGTTTTCCTGCAGTTTTGCACATCCCACAGCTAAAATTCCCCCATTTGGTTTGCTCTGGTCCTGCGGGGGGGAGGGGGGGTGTGGGGTGTGGTTGGGGTGAGGGCTCAGGAGGCTCCTGCCCGAGTGGGACAGTGCCAACCTTCTCTGAGAGGGATCTGGGGTGTGAAATCACAGAAATGAGACTCGTTATAAAAATAAAGTGTTGATGTGAGTAGGTCTGAGGCCATACTGGGCAGTGGCTGTGTCAGGTCTGTGACCGTCAGGGCTGTGGCTGTGCCAGGGCAGTGACAGTGCCGACACAGTGGCTGTGCCAGGGCTCACCACTGGATCCAACCGTGGCAAATGTTCATGGAAGAGTGTAATTAATTGGGATGGCAGGTGAGCCCTGAGCAGAGGCAGGTGGTGCTGGGAAAGGTGTGTGGGATGGTGGCAGTGCGGTGACAGCACAGTGACTCTGGCCATTGCAGGCTCTACGGGGGGAAGGAGACGGCCGAGTTCCAGCGCTCACTACAGCGATTCTTCCTTGCCCTGAACCAGCTGATGGAGTCCCCACTGGAGGGTCCCACACTGCTCTCCCAGGTATAGCGTGGGGAGGTGCTGGGAGGGCTCAGCTCTGCTGTGTGGTGGGATGGAGGGTGCCTGGGCCAGGTGCTGTCTGTGTCTGGGCAGCGATGACACTGACTGTGACCATGTCAGGGTGACAGTGGCTGGGGAGGGGGTCTGGGGAGGACTTCTGGCGTTTATCCCCATCCTGGAGCTGGCCTGGCCCCGTTCTCTGCAGCCAGGAGGAGGCTGGCACATGGGGCTGGCAGGAGCAGAGCTGGTGTGGGCAAGATGTGTCTGGGGTGCTGTGACAACGGCAAGGGGACCACACTCTGCACCCGTGGTCTTCCAGCTGGAGAGAGGCTCTGCAGGGTGAGGACCCCATCTGCAGGTGTGGTAGCCCTGGGACAGCCCCTGTGCTTAACTATGTCATGACATTCTTGGACATTCCCATATAATCTGATCCAACTGAAAAATAAAAGGAGTTTGAAGGCCAACAGGACAGTCATCCCCATGGAGCAGAGGGGCTCCTTATCCCCTCTCCCATCTGAACACGGATCGATACTCCAATCTCATAGAATCTCACAATCAGTGAATGGTTTGGGTTGGAAGGGACTTTAAGACCATTGTGTTCCATCCCCTGCCTGAACCCCCCGTGGCCACAGCCCCTCGGCACGTGTGTTGTCTGGGAAGCAGAGCCATGGGTGCCCTGCCCGTCAGTGCTGGGTCAGTGCTGGCAGCTCTCCGGTCTCTTTGCAGGGAGCAGCCCTCAAGTACCTGCCCTCCATTCTCGAGGATGTGTTTGGGATCTTTGACTCCTCTGCATTGGGGTAGGGTCCCTGTCCCTGTCCCTGTGCCCCCACCATTCCCAGCCCTGTGTCACACTTGGCACCTTCCACAGCTGCCTCTGTCCCTGTGTCTGACCCAGAGCCGAGAGTGAGGCTAAGTGTAGGGGTCTGGGTCTCCTAATGCCTGTGAATCACCTCCTGATCCCCTTCCCGGTGCAAAAATGGGAGGGGTTTGCTCAGTTTTAGCAGCTGCCTGTGCCGGGGCAGGGGCTGTGCCCCAGCTGGGTGTATGTTTTGGGAATTCGGGCAGGGTTTGTACGCTGGGTGCCTGCAATGTCTGTGGTGGGCACGGCTGTCCTCTGGGACCATCCTGCCCCACATGGCTCTGCCCCATCGAGGGGCTCCCCCTGCCCAGCAGCCCCACCCTGAGCAGAACCTGGGGGTCCGGGGTTAACCCCTCTCCCAACGGCAGGGCCGTGCTGCGGGACTTCGTGGGGAACCTGCCACCCCAGCGCCTGCTGAGGCAGAAGCTGCAGTCCCTGACCCACATCGCCAGCAGCAGAGTCTTCCAGTCCCATGGTGAGAGGGGGCATAAGAGGGATCCTGGTGACACGGCCCTTGCTGAGCTCACCTGGGGGCTATGGCACAGAATGGGCACGATTCCCTGCACAGGGACACCTCCTCTGCCCCATGCCTGTGGTGTCTTCACAGAGCAGGGGCAAGTGGCTCATCTTTGTGCCCCCCTGTTCCCTTCAGAGTGCCGGGAACTGGTGCTCCAGGCAGCCCTGCCCATCCTGCGGGAGCTGATCCAGGCAGGCGAGGAGGAGGACGCCTGCATTGAGCTGCTCAGCAGCATCCTGGAGGTGCTGTACCAGGCCCAGAAGGTAACTCAGGAATTATCTGGCCAGTGACCCAACCAAATCACTCGGAGTGGGGTTAGACACAAATTCTTGGCCACAATGTGGTTGGAGCTGACTGTAGTCACAGAGGGGACTGTGGGTGCCATCCCAGCAGGAACCTGCCTGGGATGGGGTAAAAACCTGATGGTTTCCATCTCAGGGGGTCTCTTGTAGGTTCCCCTCCATTCCCGTGAGTCAGGGAGGGGCTTCCAAGCTCAGGGACTGCACTGACCTGAGGGGGGGGGGACACTGCTGGCTCTGCAGAGCTAGGAAGAAGGCAAGGGCAGGAGGAAAAGTGAGGCCAGGGAGGAGGTGAAGCCAGGGAGGAAGAAGCTGTGGGTGCCTGCCCACCCAAATGTGGCCCATCCAGGGTGGGCTGGGACCATCCCTGCAGGGTCTCAGTCCGGTTCCTGGGGTGCTGTGATTGCAGAGCGCGGAGGAGCTGCGAGCACGGGACAAGGACTGTGGGGACCTGGAGCTGGTGAGTGTCCCTCCAGCAGCCTCAGCATGGGTTGGAAGGGTCTGGATGATCCTGAGCCTTTGGGAAGGGCTTGTCTGCATCTGGCTTTGGTGACAAACCATGTGTGGTCAGCTGAGTCCCGCTCAGATGGGGGGTGTCTCTGCATGCCCAGATTTTGGCAGCTGCCCCCCTCTCCCTGTGCTTCCTGGGGCTGCTGCCCATCCCTGCCTTCCTGCGGCCACATCGACCATGGCCCTGCCACTGGTGAGCCCATCATTGTCCCTGCCTGCCAGCCCAGCCCTCCTACAGCTGGGTTGGGTGACTGGACATCGTGTCTACTGCTGGCAGTGCCATTCCCACACATTTTGGGAAGGTGCAGGGCTCAGTGCTTGCAGGACCCTTCCTCTGTTCCTGCCCCCCCTGGCTGCTCTGTGCTCTGGAGCCCCTTTCAGGGACCTTTGGGAGATCACACAGGTGTCAAACCTGAAGCGCAGTGAGTGGTGTTGTGGAAACTAAGGTGGACATCTGCACCGTGTTCTGGGAGGGCGTGGTGGCTGTTTGACCCCCACAGCACTGGGAAGCCAAGGAGCAGGAGGGAAAGCTCAGAAATTGTGGTGAAATGTCTTATTTTGGGCTTAACTCTTAAATCTAAAATAGCCTTTATGAAGAGGGTGGTGGGATTCTCTCAGGGGAGGATTCTGTGCTTGCTTCAGTCCCACGTGAGCTGAACCCACCTTTGCCTGCTCAGTGCCAATGTGGCCGTCTCTGTCACTCCCAGCCATCCCCAGCTGTTCCCACTGTCCCCAGCCAGGTGGCCGCTTTGCCAGGGAGGTTTGTGGGGCTGTGCTGTACAGAGATTTCGAGTCCCATATTTACACCAGAGCACACGGCCGTGCTCTGACTCCGGCCCTGGATCGGCTCGTTCCCACCCTGCCACCCTGATGCCACCAGTCCTTGCGTGGGGATTGAATGAGCTGTGGTGTGCCGTGCTGTGCCCCACAGCTGGGATGTGCCCCATGGCTGGAACATGTCCTGGTATGGCCCTGACACCTCTTCCCTTGCAGGTGCAGGTGAAGAAGCACATCCAGGTGATCCTGGAGCGGCTGCTGCGCACAGTCAGCCGCAGAGTGATCGTCCTGGACCGGGAGAACCCGCTGAGGGTGAGTCCCGCTGCGCCGCGGCCACACCGCTTCCCTTTGGGCCATGAGGGAGAGGAACGAGGGGTTGCTGGTTTGGGGATCTGGGTGTGGGTGAGCAGCACTGCTCCTTGCTGGCTCTGCCAGTGGTTCCCAGTGCGCTGGGGCTGGATGCCAGGGGTGTGCCCAGCTAAATGCAGGGGAAAACAGGAGCCGTGCTGGGAGCAGGGTGAGTTGGGTTGGGGCTGGATGCGTGGGCATGTACCACAGCGGGATAAAGGAGGAAGCCAGAGCTGTGATGGGAGCAGGGCTGGAGCAGCAGGGGCGTCGGGAAGAGTGGGCAGGGGTCAGAGGTGCAGGAAGCCTGTTTTGGAAGCAGTGAAGGGTCTGGGCTGCATTCTCTGGAAAACAAGTAATTGGACCTGGTGAACCATCATAGTTTTACACGCCAAGAACATGTGTTAGGAATGTGCTAGGACACATGGGAAGGGAAGCAGACCAGAGCACATGGAGCAGCTGCACTGGGAGTGATGGGAGGGGTCAGAGCTGGGGCCAGTGGGGGCTCAGGAGCTCCAATGTGGACATGGTGGCAGACCCAGGCACTGTGCTGGGTCACGGGGTGTGTGAAGAGCCTGTGTTTTGGGAGCCCAGAGAAGGGAATTGCCATGCTGTACCGTGCCACGCTCCATACCGTGCCGGGGGAGGTGTGGGCATCCAGAGCAGCAGCTCTGCCACCAGGGCTGTGCCCGGATCTCAGCACCAGGGTGTGATGCAGCTGTGACTCAGGCAGGAGATAGACACAGGGTCAAACTGGCTTCCATCCTGCTTTTCACCCTTGTTCCCGGGCTGTGTGACTCAGGGCCCAGGGCAGCCGGAGCCAAATGCGCCGTGGGGGCTCTGCCGAGCAGTGATGGGTGTGAGGGGTGATGGGGGGGCTTCAGGGACGGATCCTTTGGCTGTGCCGTGCTCCTGCCCCTCGCTCGGGGCTCCTCAAGTGCCGTCTAGCAGCTCTCCCGGCACCGTCCATGGTTCCTGTGCTGCTGCCACAGTCCCTGCCCTCAGTCAGGGATCCCAGACCCTCAGCTCACGCTGCCCCAGCAGCTCCAGTGGCTGGGGAGGGCCAAGGGGACCGGAGGTGCACGTGCCCACACCAGGGCAGTGCCCGTCCATCCTGTTGCTGCTGGGTGAGAAGGGAGTTGCATCTCAGGGTCACTCTCCCAGCTGTAGCCCCTTGAGTACGAAGGGAGTCCCCAGCACAAGGGATGGGATTTAAGACCGAGACATCTCCTGCATGTGTGCATCTCCTGCTTTGGGGTGCCATGGTGTGGGCACCAACTGGAGAGTGGTGGCCAAACCTGCCCACCCTCCGCTCCTGTCTGTGGCTGCAGCAGCTGCTTGCCATGGCCAGGGGTGCCCCATACTTTTGGAGGAGACCAGGAGACGTCCCCCTCCCCAAGGGCAATGGCCCCACTGGGAAAACCATGACTGCTCCTGCTGCACTGAGATGGCAGACCCTGGCAGGCTCCTGGATGCTGAGGTGGGCACCCAGGTGCCCCGGGCTTTGAGGAGCTCTCACCAGTGGCTCCACAGTAGTGGAGGGTGGTTGGGAATCAGCACAGTACAGGGAACACTGACTGCTGTGTTTTTGGGATATGTCAGACACCCACTGCTGCTCCGTGACCCTTGTTAAACCAACACCGAGTTTCTCCTCTCATAGAAGCCCCTGAGAGGCTGAAATATTTGAGCTGCTCATTCCTGTTTCCCTGTCATCAGCACCTCTTCCCTACCCATGGGACCCCTGCTCAGCCTACCCTTCCACTAAGGGATTTTGGGGACAGGTCTCTCCAGGCCAGGGTCCCACAGAGACTGTTTTCCACCTTCTCTGACCAGTGGAAATCCTCAGTGCTCCTGGTTAACCTGCAGGCAGCAATGGAGGGTGGGCCAGCAGGCCCCTTTGGAGGGTGCAGGGACAGGCACTGGTTTGAGCTGGGACAGACTTGGGGGCATGGGGGCTGCCAGCGGCCCTGGGGAGTCCAGGGCAACAGCTGCTGCCCCCTTCTCATCCTCCAGAACAAAAGTGCACAGGCAGGAGAGGATGTAACAAAAATAGCGTCTCTGTGGAATTTATTGAATTCTCCTTAAATACAGCCACCGCTCCCCTCGCCATTTCCATACCTGGGCTCCCCGCGTTAAACGGAACGATTAAAAATAGAAAAGCTGGTGCTACCCAAACCCTACCGTAGGAGGGAGGGAGGAGAGGTGGGCAGGGGGTCAGTGCTGGGACGGTGCCCCTGCGCTCCGTTGGCGCTCATCAGGCACCGTGCTCACAGGAACCAGAAGCATTTGCGCCGGGATTTCTTCACATCCAACTTCACCGGCAGCTTTGGCACCGGTGACAGCTCCTGCCTGGGCGGTGAGGTGGTGCCCACTGCCCCCGCCAGCCCCGTCGCCATCGGGATGGGGCTCGGCCCGGCGTCGCCCTCGATGTGGCTCAGCACCCGCTGGAAGCGGCCCTCCTGCTGCCGGAAATCGTGCTCCACGCTGCGGCCAGCGGGGTGAGGGGACGGTGTCAGAGGGTACTGCCCGCTGTGGCACCCCAGCTCCCGCAGTTCCCCCGCCTGCCACAGCCCCTCATCGTGCAACAGCCCCCCATTTGCCTCAGAGCTGTGCCCTGCTGCCCGCCTGCCCCTGGCATCCCAAACACAGCCCTTGGGGAGCTCAGATCCCCCCAAAGTACCCAGGGAACTCATCTACTGAGGGCATGTCCCCCAGAGCTGAGCCCCGCTGCACTTCTGGGGCAGTACAGTGGTGTGCCAAACTTCCCAGGGTCACTGCACACCCCTGTGAGGGGATGTCCTGCTGCACATGCCATCAGACAGCCCCTGCCCACCACACTCACCCCTGTGGGCTGTGAGGGGGAGTCTGGGGCCAGACCCCTCCCAAACAGCCACCCCATCCTTCCTGCAGCCATGGAGTCTGTGCCAGGCATGTGGCACAGACCACCTCGTGGCTGTGCTGGAGCATCCTGGGCTGCCTTCTGCCAGAGGGACAGACCTGTATCAGCCTGACCTGGTGGCAGGGAGGTCTTTTGGGGTGAATCCCCCTCAGCTGCCCACCTCCCACCATCCTGCTCCTCCATCCTCTGTATCCAGCCCCACTGACAACATCCACAGTTTCGCCCAGGGCTGGTGGGAGCCAGACACCACCTTGTCTGAGGACTGGTGCTGACATGGGGGGGCGAGCCTGGGGGCTGTGGGACCCCCATTAGCAATGAGTCCCCTGGAGAGGGGCTGCATGTCCCTGGGACTAGGGCCCAGGGCAGCTTTGGCTGCCCTGGAGGGTGCTGAGCATGCAAATGTCTCAGGAGGTGGCCCAAGCATGCAAGGGCTCTGCTGCTGCTTGTCACACGGCTGGCGAGGCAGGAATCAGGGTGCCCCAGGTCTGGATGGGTTAGGGGGGTCTGTGCCCCCAACACAGCCCTCAGGTTTCCTTGCAGTGCTGCAGCCCTCAGTGTCCTTGCAGCCCTGGCTGTCCCCCCACAGCCCCCGCTATCACCACAGCTCCCAGTGTTCCCGCAGACCTTGATATCCCTCCAGCATTCTCTGTCTCTGCAGCCCCTGCTGTCCCCACAGCCCTCAGTGTCCCTCCAGCCCCCGTTCCCAGAGCCCCCAGTGTCCCCAGAGCCCCCGGTGTCCCCGCAGCACCCTGTGGCGCGGGCTGGCTGCTGGCAGCCACGTGCCGTGGTTTCCTCACGGGGAAAACGCCAGTCTCCTCACACCAGCCACGTCCCATCGCATCAGCGAGGTGCTGCGGTGTGTGCCTGGGAACACACGTGGCACAGCCGCCCCGCACACGGGGAGCGCCCCACAAGCTCCCCTGGCACTCCAACACCTCCTGTCTCCTCCCCGTGCGAGGACACCGAGTGTCCCCAGCCATTTCTAGGAAAAAATGGCAAGGGGTGCAGGTGGCCCCAGAGCAGGGGGCAGCACACGGAGGGACCTTGACTCCCCAGCACTGACACAGGGAAGGGTCAGCACCGCTGGGGGTGGAGGTACGGCTGGTGCACTGCCCTGCGATGGGACGGGGGCAGGCAGACCTGACCCTGCCATGGGCCATCCCTGGGGTCTGGTGTCAGGGGTGCTTCCCCTGCTCCCCCACCCCTGTCCCAGCAGAGCCTCTCCCCATCCCACGGGTGGCAGCAAAGCCCATGATGAGTCCCCAGCGGGAGCCTGGCCATCCCAGGGAGCCACCTCCCCCAGATGTGACATCTGTGGCACTGCCATGCAGCATGGAGACAGGCTCGTCAGGCCCGATTAGCGCTGAAGTCCCCCATGAGCTACAGCAGGGGAGCACAGGAAAAATGCAGAGAGCAAGAGCATTGAGGCAGCACCACTGTGCACAGGGGCACAAGGGGTCTGGAGACAGGCACCCGCAGCCCTGGGGTGCACTAAAGAAGGGGCACAGTGCTTACAAAGCACAGCAGGGCTGTGGCATACATGTGCACCGCAGAACATGGCTTGGGAGCAGCTCTGTGCACCACATACCAACCATCCCAGCGCCCAGAGTCAGCTTAATTAACAGCAAAATGAGAACACACCTGGCCATCCACCCACACTGCAGAGGGGATGGCCAGAAGAACACAAAGGAGTGCCTGGAAGGGCAGAACGCTTGAGCAAATTCCCAATTCCTCCAAGAATGGGGCCTGAGAGAGCAGGGAGGGTGAGATACCTTTCACCATGGACCAAATGGGCTCTGAGGAGAGAGGGCAGCAGAGGAAGGGGGTTCCACACCCTGATCCAAAGCCAGCACTGGGAAGTAGAGACAAAGACCCTGTGTTCCCAAACACCAGCGAGTGGCAGGAACCCATCTGCAGCATCTGTGTGAAGCTGGCACAGGGACAACGGGATGCAGCCTGGACTCGAGTGAGCCCACGCACCAGCCACTAGTGAGGCTTCCCCAGTAGACTGCTATTACAGGAGATAAATGCTCTGCCATCCTGCCAGAGCAGTCTCCTTCCAGCTGCTGCTCCTCCATGGAGATCGCCCTGGCTGCTCCTGGGAGTGGGAGCTGCTCCCCTCAGACATAAAGGGACAGATCCAGGCCAAGTGACAGCCGAGACACCCAAGAGTGCCCCGTACATGGTGCCCCCCCACACCGGGACAGGAGGTGCAGGCCCACAGACCCCCCTCTCTTGCCTTACAGAGGAGTCATGGGGTGCAGGGGAGCAGGACCCCCAGGAGCGCGCGGAGCCAGGGCTGGCTCTCACCTGTAGATGATACAGGCACAGTCCCGGCAGGTCCCGCAGTTGGCGATGTCCTGCCCCGTCCGGTACGAGTGTCGCCTGTGACAGAGATGTGCCGTGAACCCAGAGACCTGGCCTGGGTCTGCCCGTGCCCCCCGCTGCCACCAGCCCTTCATCTGCCGCTGAGCTCCTACCCCAGGAGCTGGGACTCTCCTCCCTCGCGATCCCATTTAATGCCAGGCCAAGCACGGTGCCTCTCAGCTTCACAGATTTCTCTGATGGGAACACATCAGAGCCGAGCACAGCAGCGGTCCCAAACCCTTCTGCTGTCTGCGCCCTCCCATTCCCATCCCCGTCTCCATCCCAGGGGTCCCCAGTCCCGCAGCCCCCAGGTGACCACACGTGTCCCTGCACACAGTGCCACAGACAGAGTGCTGTGTTTGTGCGGGAGCACAGGCACACAGCGCTGCCCTGGCAGATGGGCACAAGGAGATGCTTCAGACTAATCTCCAGCCTATGTTAGGCTCAGAATTTATCTCTTCTTGATGCTCTTGTACCAGAGCATCCTCCTCCTCCTCCAGGAAGATGCACAGGACTCGGATTAAGCTGATGCGTGCCCAAGCTCAGCTCACGCCACCATATCCTCATGCTGCTCCAAAGAAGGAGTCTGCACCCTCCATATCCCTGCTGCTGGTGCCAGACCCCATCCCCCAGGCACCCTGATCCCAAGGACTGTGCCAGGGATCCCCTGCACCTCAGCACCGCTGGCGGGTGCTTCCTGCTGGTCCCTGGCTCCCTCTGCTCTCAGAGCTGTAAGAAATGGGCCCTGTGAAATGTTGTTGGTCCTTTTGGGACCCCACCTCTGTGTCTCCGTTGCCCCCTCAGGGCTGTGGAGGGGGAGACAGCTGAGAGAACACCCCCATGTCCCACATAGATGACACATTTTCTCATTGAAATCTTCCTCCTGTTACTTGACCTTGACCACAGTTGTTCTCAGCCCTTGGAAACTGGGTCTAATAATGCACGAAATTATACATTGCAATGGGGATTATTCTATCAGCACCCAAATTAGATCATGAGACCTTTTATATATATATACTGTACGTATGTGTGTGTGTGCCTGAGGCTCTGACGTTTACAACAGCACCTCTCTGCTGGGAGAGCTCACCCTGGGATGGTGTTCGGTGTTTAAATCATCATGGCTAGGCTTCGCGAACGAAGATATGAGAGGGGCTCTACCCACGCTTGCTACAAGCGCGCTGATGGCTAAAGGTGTTTAAATATATATGGTATGTATGCCTGTGTGTGCCCATGGGCACCTTTGCCAGGACAGTTCACTCTGGGATGGTGTTTGGTGCAGGATGTTGCCAGTGGTTTGGTGCCTGGACCTGGCCAGGATGTGTCAGGGTTGGTGGCCCCACCCTAGTGCACAGTAGGCACCTGGGATCTGACCCGTAGCAAATGAGGCCATGCTGTTCCACAGCCTAAGGACACCAGAATAATGTGTTATGTGATTTCCTGTCCTGTTCCGTATGTCCCTGGGGGTCTTGTTTGCTCACTTGACTGTAATAGTATGTGGAGCCGAGGCCTTAATTAAGCTGTCCTGGCTGCACCTGCCTCAGCGGGTGTTGGACTGAGACCCCAGGGGGTCCCTCCCCACTGGCAGCGCTCCAGGGGTGGCACAGAGACAGCATTCCCTACGCTTCATTCATTAAGCCAACACTGGCTTAATCTGATTGAACAAATGGATCTCTGTGCTGCCCCAGAGGGAGCTGGCGATCTTGGGCATCAGGAACAAGTCCCAGAGGTTTTACAGGATGGTGCCAGAGCTGGCACCTCTTGGAAGGTTGGTTGCCCTCGTGTGGGATGAGTTTGGAGGGTCTCAGCTGGGGACTATCATGGACTGACCACATTGCTCCATTTGCCAAATCTGCCTGGGAGGCCGAGGACTGATGGCCCAGGGGGACACCTTGCCCAAAGAAGCAGGTCCTGGGCAGGCCAGATGAAGGGGTGCTGGGCACCTCCCCTGGACACAGACACTTCTGTTGGGAGGGCACAGGCCACTGGATCTGTGCTGAAGGCACCTCCATGGAGGGGCTGGAAGTAGGTGAGAGCGCAGGGCGGCTGCACCTGTGGCATGGCAGGGACATGGGCCCTGCTGAGCCAGCTGTTGGGATGGGACTGCCCAGGCCCCCATCCCCAGTGACCGATGGACAAGTCAGCTACACCAGATCTGGGCAGGGGCCCAGCATCCCCTCGTCCCCCAGGCCTGCACCCCCTGCACCCATCCTTGGGCACAAGGAGGGCCCCGCAGGCACAAGCAGAACGTGCTGGTGTGGGCGAAACCTTGCACTGACACACGGAGCCGTGTGCGCATGGACGGCAGCTCTGAGTTTATCAGAGGGAAACATGCCCAGGAGGCAGCAGCACCCATATCTCTGTCAAGGTCCCCTGTTCTCCATCCCCAGCCCCCAAGGGACATTGTCTTCCCAGGCCCTCGCTCCATCCCGCCTACTCACCCGTCCCGCTGCGCCTCCTTCTTTTCCAGGTCCTGGATGACATCCAGCAGCACCCTGATGGTTTGTTGGCTGGTCTCCAGCACCCCTTCCAGGGACTGCAGCTGGGAATGCAGGTCTCCCTGCTCCCTGGGCCGCCAGGGGCCCTCTCCCTGAGATGTCTGGGCATCCTCGTCCCTCGCTGGTGGTCCCACAGGTCCCTTGGCAACCACCACCAGCTGCAGTAGGTCCTGGACATGGTGCGGTGTCTCAGGTTGCTCAGCAGCGAGGCAGGGCTGCCCGTGCTGGGGGGGCTCTGGTGCCCACCCAGCCGTTTGTGTCCCCATGCTGGGGCCCTGTGGGACCGGGGGCAGCAGCTCCCTGTGTCCCTCGGGTCCTGCCCGGCCATGCCCAGGCTCGGCAGCATGGAGCTGGCTGCAGGTGCTGAGCACAGCTGGTGTCTTCTCTGGCGCAGTGGTGGCAGCAGAGCTGTGCCAGCCTGGCACTGGTGGGATGGGGGCTGGCGAGGTGCAGCAGGGCCCCCCCCATGGCGAGCCGCAGAGCTGGTGGTGGGGTGGCGGGGGGTCCCGTGGGGGGTTGCCCTGAGGTGGCTGGCAGAGGCCATGGGTGTCCGTGGCGGGGCCGGGCTGCCGGCGGTGAGGGGAGGGCTGGGGTGGTGGGCGACCGCAGGGCAGGGTCCGCTCTGAGTCGCTCCGGCCAAGCCCCCGCTGCTCCGCGGGAGGTCGGGGCTGGCCACAGGGTACAGAGGCCGGGCGTGGGGTGACCCCGTGGCCACCTCGGGGGCTCCCACGGAGCTGGGCACAGGCAGGGGGTGGCGGGCACGGCTCAGGGGTGCAGCGGGCAGCAGCGTACCCAGCTGTGCCCCGGTAAGGGGGAGGGGGATCCCTGGGTGGTGGCGGTGGCGGGGGGCACACTGTGGTGTGCTGAACGAGAGCCACAGTGCGATCACGTGTGGGGAGGTTGCCGGGGGTCCGCGGGGGCACAGCCCAGCTGGTCGTGGTGGGCGTGGCCACCCCCGGGCACCGGACAGTCGCCACAGCGGGCAGTACCGCATCCCCTGCCACATCGCAGACGCTTTTGCTGCGGGGCTGGGGAGCTGGGAAGGGCTTCTGGAGGCTGGGAGAGGTCTGGATGGCCGTGCTCATGCACGCCTTCCTGGGCATGGGCAGCGTTAGCGAGCCCGGCTGTGCCTGGGGCCAGCTGCGCCGCGAGGCACGGAGAGCCGCCGGCCCAGGAGCATCCCTGGGGGGCGGCGAGGCACGTGGGGTGTTGGGACCGGGGGTGGCCGCGGGCTCGGGCGGAGGGCTGCCCGCCTGCCCTGAGTCGCCCTCCACCAGGTCCTTGAAGCGGACCTGCTGCGTGCGGTTGCGCCGGCGCTTGAGGCGGCTCTCGATGTCGGGCGAGTCGCGGTTGAGCAACACCGAGCGCACCGTCATGGCTTTCTCCTGGCTGCCCTCGCCGGCAGGGGCCGGGCGAGGCACGGGCTCACGGCTGACCATGTCTCAGGGCCGCGGGTCCGGGGGGCTGCGGTGGGGCGCGGGGGGCCGAGCGCTGATGGCCGGAGCCCTGGGCTACACCCGTCCCCAGAGCTGCTGGAGCAGTGGGCAGCCTCATCCCGCGCTGCCACAGAGAGGGGATGCTGGGCGGGAGGCGGGCGAGGGGCCTCTGGGCATGCTGCCCGCTGCCCGGCCCTACAGCCCCTGGCACGCCGCCCCGACAGCCCTGCCCGGCACCGCGGGCCCCCGCTGGCGCCCGCAGCCCATCGTCCCGCTGCAGCTGCTCGGGCTCAGGGCCGCCCGCATTGGGCCCGATGCCGGCCGTGCCTGCCCATGGCTCCTGGGCTCTGGACCTGCGGGGACAGAGAGAGGTGCGTCAGCCCTGGCCACACCGCCACAGCCCCCGAGGACACGAGTGTCCCTGCGGAGCCGCCAGCCCCTCCCGCCTCAGCTCCCTCCCAGCCCGCCATCACCAAACGCGAAGAGACAGACTTTGATCTGCGGCGCTGCCTCCTCAGCACAAAGGGAGAAGGGAAAAGAAACCCCTTTAGCATAAACACGTTCCGAGTTCACAGCTCAAATCAAGCAGAAGCAGCTGTTAAAAATAGCTCTGCCTCGCCGGGGCTGGTGCCTCGTGCGCAGGGCACGGGCAGGGGGAGGGCAGGTACAGGGCAGGGTGGGGGGCACGGGGCTCCCGTGAGGCACAGACAGACACGGGGCGCCCACTGCACATGGGACACCCGCCACACACAGGCAGCAGATCTGCACGGGCTGGAAAAGGCACGGGGCAGCCGTCCAGCATGAGACATGGCTGGGGCGGGTATGGGGCATCCTGCACTGGGCTTGGCCAGATTGGCACAGGGGACCCGTCGTGTGTGGGGTGTGGCTAGATGGGCACCAGAGGTGCTGGTTGGGCTGCAGGTGTGGGGGACCATCTCCGTGGGCAGGGGTGGGACTGTGGCTCGAGGAAACTGAGCCACTTCAGACATGTGAGAGTCAGCAGGAGGGAGAAGCTTGGGTGAGACTGTGGGATATCCCTAACACCAGCATTGCTTCCCAGGCGGTACAGGGTCAGGACCTGCGGGCACAGTGGGGTTTGCACCCAGCCATATCCCCATCCCTGCCATCCTTCCTGCACAGCTCTGCAGGGCTTCTCCTCCACACACACCCACCAGGCAAACTCCTTCAGAGCCTTGTCCAGATGTACCCCCTGCACCCAGCCCCGTGCCCAGCTGGCTCTGCCTCTACCCACTGGGTTGCCTGCAGCTGCCCCAGCCCATCACACTGACTGGGCACATGGAGCACAGGGCACACTGGGAGCCCTGCTGGGGTGTCCCAGGGTGCAGGGGAGACTGATGGTTCATTTCAGGACACAGTGACAGAAACAGAGCGGGACAGACAGAGATGTCAGCCCTGGCGCGTGGTAGTTCAGCATCATCACACCATGCCATGTCCCCCATCCCTGTGGTCCCCAGCCCAGACCACAGGCTGCTGCTCCCCCAGGGCCCCCATACACTCTCAGCACAATAAGGCAGGAGCCTCGCTGGCTCCACAGCCCCTCTGTTCTCACTGCAGGCGGACACATGGCACAGCCACTCCTTGACCCCCTCCCTGTCTTGCCTTGTTCCTGATGGCACAAAGCACTGACTCAGCAGCCCAGAGTCCCCAGCACTGGAACAACCAAACTTCTGAGTGCTGCACGTGCCAGTGCCCTGTGCCTCCCGACACCCACAGTGAGCACTGACCCAGCAGAGCAGGGAGCTCCCACAGCCCTCCCGACACCCACAGTGAGCACTGACCCAGCAGAGCAGGGAGCTCCCCCGGCCCCCCTGGCCCCCACCCCGGCCCCGCGTGCCCCAGCGCCTCTGCACACCCCGTTCCGCATTCGTCGGGATGCTGCTCCACACGCCGCCCAGCCGCCCAGCGCTTCCCTTCCCGAGCTTGGAGCTGTGCCCAGACACCCGGAGACGTCTGTGAGGCAGGACACGATGAGGGATGGGATGGGGCTCCTCGTTAGTATGGGCAGCAACAGGCAGAGGAGTGAGCTGGCCGGGGCTGGAGCCAGCAGTACGCATCTCGTGTCCCGCATTGCCACAGCCCTGCCTGGCCCGGGCCACGGGCACCCACTCCTGGCCATGGCAGAGCCTGCTGGGTTATCCATAGTCGTGATGTGAGCCGCCCCCTGAGGCCTTGCCTCAGCTAGGGGGTCACCTCCCCCCTTGTGCCATACAGGGGGCCCATGCCCTGGGACAGGTGTCCCATGCCCGGGTCCCCCGGCAGCATCCTCAGCTGTGGCTGTGCCAGGGAGGGCAACGTGCTAAGGGCAGAAGGGCCCAGTGGGCACATCTCTGTGCCACAGCTGAGCACTCCAGACAGCAGCCTGCATGTTGCCAGCCTGCCCCAGCAGGTTCCCGAATGGAAGTGCCAGCCAGCACAGGGCAGAGGGTGCTGGGAACGGCTCCGAGGGCCGGGCACAGGGCAGGAGCACCCCTGGCATGGTCTGAATGCAAGACCAGCCCCGTGATCCTGCGGCGGGCACCTCGCTGAGCCACGGCTGACGCAGTGTGGGACGAGGCTGATCCCCTGCCGACGCAGCAAACGTGGCACTGTCAGTCAGCGAGGCCTCACTGGAGCCCCCTCGGCCTCCCAAACCACTGGGAGATCAGAAACAAGGCACAAGGACAAAGGAAAGTCTATAAATTATACATGGAGCAACTCCGTTTGGGAACAGCTCTGAGGATGTCAACCACCCACACCAGGACCCTCCCACGTGTTTGCTCTCTGCTGTGGTTGGATTTAGCGCCGTGCTAGGGCACTGTTTGCAGCACACCGGTGTCTCTGAGCATGGATAATGAGCCCCTCATAACCTGGGGCTGCCCTGTCTGATGGGACCCCCCCCAGACTGTTGCTGAATCAAAGGAACCCCCTGCGCTGATGGGTCCCAGGGAAATGGTGCTCAACGCCCCAATCCTGGGGTCTACCGGAGCCCCTCCAAGGTCCAGAGCCTACCACAGCTCCTTCCAGGGTCAGTCTGACAGGACCCCAAGGCTGCGGCCGCTCCTCTCCAGAAGAGACCTGAGGCCAAAGCAGGAGCGCCGGTGCTCCGCTCCAGTGTGCCCTGCTGGGCTCTGTGTCTGAGGGACAGGGGATGGTGGGGACCTGCTGGGGTGGTAAGTGGAGAGTGACCTTGGCAGAGCCCCGTGCAAGGGATGTGCAGAAGCAGAGCCCTGGCATGGGGGTCCAGGGGATGTGGGTGGGCTGGCACCGGCCAGGGAATGCACTCGGAGCTTGACTGACCCCCTCTGAAGATGGCAGCGTGAACCAGCCACGCCAGGCAGAGCGGGGCTGCGGAGAACACGGCTCATCAAACCCATTTGCTGCCGGGCTTGATGAGGCTCCAAGTTTGGTCAGTGGAGGTAAAAGCCTCGGCGGAGCAGACTCGGATTTCTGTGAGGCATTTGACATTTCAACGAAGAAAGCAGGATAATCCCAGAGCAATGTGACACACATTAAACCAGCTAACCAGCACGTCTCCGCTCATAACCATCCCACAACCATCACCCTTAGCCGGACTCTGCCCCAGTGCCACAGAGGGGCAGTGGCTCTGTGCACTGTGTGGTCCTGACCACAGAGGGAAACTGAGGAAATGGGAGAAAATGAAGGGCAAGGAAGGAAAAAGGCCAGCACAGAGGCAGGAGATAGGCATGGGGTGGAGGCTGTGTGAGATGGGGCTCTGGGCAGTAGTTCCAGGCTCTGCTCATGGTGACTGGAAATGAGGGTTGAAGGGCTGGAGGAGCAACTTCCTTAAAAAATGAGGCCAGCTGGCTCAGGAGCAGCTTGAAAAGGGTTTGCACAGTGGTGGATCCTCCATCTCAGCAATTTTTTAAGATCTGAGTGGTTTATCTCCTCTGGTTCCTATGGCAATTCCAGGATCATGAATAAGGTGGGACAGAAGGTCACATTGATGATGTGCAGGTGAAACCAGGTGATTCCCCTCTAATGCAACAGAGAACACAAGTCGTGCAGCAGTGGGTTCCACTGGATGCTCAGCACAGTTGGGAAGGACATCTCTGCTGAGTGAGCCCAGGAGCTGAGGAAGTGTCGGGAACCTCTTCCCAGGGCCACCACTGACCAGCACCCGCAAAGGTTGAATACCTGCCTAGTGAGCAGCGCCAGGGCTCTGACTCGTGCCAGCCCAGCTCCCTCCCCAGCCCAGAGCCCTCTGCCGTGAACGCACTGTGCCATGTCAGATGGTGGGATGCCACACCTGGTCCTGCGTCACCTGCCCAGCAGCCTGCAAAGGGTTTGGGAATCTCCCTTGGGAGAGCCCCAGCACTGGGTTCCTCTGGCCAGCACTGATTGATGGTGAGTTTTGTGAGGCACTAAACCTGCTGGGTTTGCATCGTGGGACTCATCTCACGCGGTGCAGGGCTGCCCTCAGAGAATAGAGCCCTGCTTCACACTGCCCTGTCCACGAAGTTACCTGCCAGCTTTGGCCCTTTCCCCACCCATCCTCCTCCTCATCCTCCTAGTAACGTCTGTGGCAGAGGGGAAATGGGAACAGACACATAAATCTTCTCAGGATGCCGGAGGATGGGAGATGAGATTTATGAGAGAGGAAGTAAGATTGCACTGGAACCGCAGAGGAGAGCAGCAAATGACCCAGCTCTACTTATGAGGTAACAGCTTCTGTGGGGCAACACCTCTGATTTTTCTGATCTCCAGAGAAGAGAGAGCGGCTGCTGGCAATGGAGAGTGGCAGCACTGGAGGATGAGGCACTAGAGGGGCAGGAGCCAGGCTCATGACACATCACTCCACAGCAGAGCTAATCCCGCCTTGGGTCTGGGTGGACTTGAGGCATTTGTACTCAGATCAGAGCATCCGCGGGACTCAAGGATGGAGGACTCAGAGCAGCTCCTCAGGCAACTTGCACGCCCTTAATCCAGTTCCTTGCTGAGGAAGCTCCACCTAGAAGCCAGCTCATGCCCTGCTCTCACGGTTCTCTTGGAGGCTCTTCCAGAACCTGGCTGCTCAGAGCCTCACAGACCTTCTCATTTCCTGCAGGTACTTAATCATGGCCCGTTTATATCCGACTGTACTTGTGCCAACAGAGTGCTTCCGCTCAAGCAGCTCTTGTCCCTCCTCGGCACTTGGCCCTCATGGTCCTCAGTGAGGAAATGTCCCTTATTCAGCCACAATCCCAGTGCTCTGCGGGTCCAGCTCTGTTCATGTCCCCAGGGCCAGCTCCCCGTGTCCCCAGTGGTCCTCACAGCACCCGATCCCTCCCTCCCAGCAGCACTCAAGGCGCTGCTTGAACACCACTGGGGCTTCCCCAGGACCTCTGGGCTGGCCCAGCCAAAGGCACAGGCGCTGTCCCTGCCACCGTGGCCGTGCCCAGGGTGCCTGTGCCCTACAGCCCCCCAGCACCCACAGAGCATCGCCCGGGGGTTCCGGAGGCGGCACTGGCACGCAGGTCCTGGCACGAGTGGTGGCTCGCACGAGCTGAGGGATCTGCGCTCGTCCCTATGTAGGTCACTGGCTGAAGTGCTCTGCGGGAACATTAGTCACTCTCCCAGCCACGGGGCCCAGGAGAAGGCTCTGGAGCCCAGCCAGGGCAGGGGGTCTCCGCCACCCATCTTCCCACAGGGCAGCACCCACGGGCACCCTGCGGGCTCCTCTCTGAGCCCACCAAGGTTCCTGGGCACCCTGGCCACACACACCATGGCTCACGCTCATGGAAGGGGTCCTGTCTTTTGAGAAGGAGCAGCCTCCTGGCACACAGAGGTCACCAGCTCTGCTGCCATTGCTCCCCTCCATGTGCAGATGTGCTGGTGCCGCAGATGGAGGATGCACGTGGTCAGGGAGAGGGGAGTACAAAGCCTCTACGGGAGCCTTCAGAAGCTGCAGAAGCCAAATTATTCCTCTGTCTCCCGTGGATGATAATATGGCTGTCATGGCAGTGGTGTCTCTGTTCCCTCTGCTACCTGCTGGCGTTTCTACCTCTCAGCCAAGCAGAGGAGCATCGCTATCACCGTTTTAATGAGACATGAAGAGGTAGAGTGACCTGCCTGAGGCAGCACGGCAGAGCGGTGCAGACAGCCCATGTGGAGCAGGAGCACCTCCAGGAGGAGTTTGTTTCATGTCCCAGGGCTTCCCTCGGCCACATCCATGGAGGAGCAGGTGAACATCCCTGGAGCTGCTGCCAGCACTGCAGTTCAGTGCTGCTCTTTGGGGCTGCAGGAGGGACCACCCTGGGAGGAAGAACACCCAGCGAACGTGGTGTGAGCAATGCCATGCTCCTCAGAGCCCTGGAGATGCTCTGCGTGTCTACAGGGACCTGGGAAGATGCTTGTCACAGAGATTCAGCCCAGAGAGCGCGACTGAAGCCCAGGGCTCTGCCAGCACCTCTGGCCCAGGATGATCCTGAGCGAATGGCAGGACCAGGGAAGTGGAACACAGCTCATCACCAGACCCGACAGCCCTGTCCTCACCAGGGAGGGTGTTTCACTTTTCCAGAAGGGGCTTGGGTGCCCATCTGGAGCCCACCCTCCCCAGCGTGCAGAGCAGCCAGCTAGGCTGGGGGGCCCTGGCATACCAGGACTCCATGGGCTTCCTCTCATGCCAGGAATGGCATCAGAAAGCCACAAGCTTTCCCCAGAGCACATTTATGGAAAAATCTGGAAAGGCTTCACCACCGAGCTGTTCCCATGCCACCTGGGCCACCCCTGCACACACTGGTCTGGGCTTGGGGGGCTCAGCTCCAGACACAGCAGGCCCCCTGGGATAGCCCCTGTCTCACTGGTGCCCACCAGCCACAGTGCCGGCAGCCAGCGTTGCGGCCTCTGCAGCTGCATCGCCCAGCACAGAGAGCGTCCTTCCAGAATACAAATTCCTGCCTTTAAGTGCATTCCCAATGCCATCGAGCAGCCTGCCCCCCTTTATGTGCTTTGGACAACAGTGGTTACCAGGGGAATCTGGGAATTAGCAAGTGTCCTCCTGTCTCCCTGTGCCTCAGTTTCCCCACCATCAAACAGCCTGGACTACACAGACCATCTCCGCAAACACGCGAGGCAGGCTCAGCTCACAGCACTGGTTAGGACTGGAGTAGTGTTGTTAGCATGGACGGGAATTATCCATGGCCTCTGGATGCCACCATGCTATTAAATAATTATAATAATTATCATTTGTAAAGAAGACAACCTCAGTCCAAAGGAGCTTCTGCGATGAAATCCACCCCACTCCTCCGAGTGCGCCAGAAGGACGAACCCTGCCCGTGGAGAAGGGACGCAGGAAAGGGCCAGGGGTACCAGCCTCAGACAGGTTCTGCCCAGGGATCCCCCCGCAGCCCCCTGGCCCCCCTCTCCTCGGGCAGCACAGCAGGGAGGCAGTGCAGCCGGTGGTCCCCCGCGTCCCCTGCCACCACGGCCGTGCCCCCGGGAGCTGCCGAGCGTGGAGACCGCCAGGAGCTGCTGCTGGCACTAACTGCGTCGTGCCACCCAGAGCGGGCAGCTGACATCGATGTCCCCGTGTGTCCCCATGCAGGCACGCGCTGGCACAGCCGAGGCCCGGTGGTTACTCATACGTGTCCACCTCATGCTCCCAACACAAAACCGGCTCCGCGGAGACCTCCCGCCCCCCCGCACCTCTAACGGGCTTTGTGTGCGATCCCGTAGGGATGGTCGGGACCGGCGCACCCCGGGAGCTGCGCCTCCCTATTTCGCAGGACTGGCTGGGGCTCGCTCCCGCATCCCGGAGCCCCGCTGGCGGACACAAGGCCTTGGGCGCGGAGCGCGGCGCCAGGAGCAGCCGGGAGCAACGTGGGCTGAATCCCTCCAGCCCCGGCCGGCGTCACCGCGGCGCGCGGTACCGAAAGTGCCATCCCTGGATCTGCGTGTGCGTGTGTCAGCCGGCACAGCCCCGGCTGACCGACCCGTCGCTAACGAGGGGGAGCGGAGCACAGCCGAGCCCGCCCGGCTGCTCCCCAGCGCGGCTCCCGCACGCAGCCCCCGCACGCAGCGACCCGGCCGGGGCGGCACGGCGAGGCTGCGGCACCGGGGCACGACCTGGGGGTTTTTGACCCCTCCGACACAGCAGCTCCCACCAGACATTCACCTCCCTCGGCTGCACACTGTGCCACCGCTCCAGTACGGCTGTGACCCCCAGAGACCCCCGCCACGGCAGCCGGCGGCCACCTCCGTGCGCGGTGTCCAGCGCAGGGGGCTTCGGAGCCGGGTGCCCAGCGCACGGTGCCTGCCATGGAATGCTCAATGCGGGGTGCCCCCGTCCCCGTGGCTCCCGCAGTTCCCCAGACAGCTCCTGCTCAGCGGGGGTAAAGAAGGGAAGGACAGGGAAGTGCCGCGATCCCCGGGGCTCCGGGGCCGGACACCACGCACCGGCGGCCGGGAGAAGGGGGACACAACGGATCCCCCTCGCCAGCCCAGCCAGGCTCTTCGCCCTGGCCCCGCCGGCCCCTCGCATATCCCGCGGGGCCGCGGGTGTCCGCACCGCCCCCGCGCCCCTGGGGTCCCCACACCGTCGCGCAATCCCGGCTTCAGGGCTCCCGGTACCGCGTCGCCGTTCCTGGCCCCGGGGCTCCCACGCCCCGGCCGCGGGGTCGCCCGGGGTCCCGGTGCCGGCCCGGCGCCGCAGGGCCGATGCCTGCAGCGCCCTGCCCGGCCGCCGACCCGCTCCCCGGGAGAGCCCTCTCTCCATCCCACCGGTACCTGGTGCTCGGCGGCGGCGGAGCGGCTCCGGCAGCGGCAGGCGCGGGGCTCGGCGGGGCGGGGCGGGGCGGGACAGCGCGCGCTCGCCGGTACCGGGGCGGAGCCGGTGGGGGCGGAGCCTCGCCGCGGGGAGCGCGCGCGGGTGCCGAGCCCCGGAGGAGCCCCGGAGGAGCCCCGGTACCGGCACCAGGCGGGTCCTGCCCGGACGGTGCGGTGGCTGCGCGCCCCGGCCCCGCGGGCCCCCGGTGTGCCGGTGCTACTGCGCGGGACAGCGCTCGGCGGGGCGGCCGCGGGGCTGTGGCGTCACCTGGATGCCCGAAAGATCGTGAGCTATTGGGGTTTGATCCATTTGCTTCCCACAAGATCATTCCCTCCAAATCCACCCGCAGCCAGTTTTGGCCGTGGCTTCCCCGCAGCAGCCCTCAGAGGGCTGTGCCCCATCCCGAGGAGCTCCCGGGGCTGCCTAGGAGCTGCGGGGGTCAAGCTGGAGCCTTTGGTCACCGGCAGCAACCACATTTCCCCGAACTGCCTTGGACTGCCCCCTTTGGGCTCCATGTTGTTGTCAAGGGCTGGCCTGGGGATGCAGTGTGGCTCCTTCTCTGCCGGTGGAATGATCCAGGAGGAAGCTCCAGCACTGACCAACTTACCGGGGCTGGAAGGTTCCTGTGGCACCCCCTGCCCTGTGCAGACCTGCCAGGGCTGCTCCAGCACACCCGGGAAGGGCAGAGGTGCCCAGTGCCCGGAGCTGCCCTCATAGGGCTCACAACATGACCACAGAGTTCCATCAGTGACAATGGGGCATGGCAGGGCCATTGCTCATCCTGAGCTTACCAGACGATGTTCTTACCCAGAGACTCCCAGGACAGCTTTCTGGACAGCATCCTGCTCATGCACAGGCTGCTTTATCACACCACAAAACCAGGAGCCTCCTGGACTAGAGCCAAGGGCTCAGTTTGTGACCCTTCACTGGAGCCACTGGGTTCTAGAAAGAACCTCCTTACTATTTTCAAAATGCCCTTGCATCCACAGATGACCTTAAATTACAGCACCACGCTGTAGAGTTATGCCTGCAGCCCCCTGGCATCATGGCAGGTGCCAGAGCCATCCCATCCCTGCAGCAGGATGCACAGATGAGGAGCTGGGGATGAAGGGGGCAGGATAAGTCTGCGGAGCTGGGGTGGAGGGAACCAGGGCAGGCAGGGGGTGAATGGCCCCCAGAGCAGTTGGGCCTTCAGGGTATAGACCGACTGGGGGAACACGGATAGTGTCCCCTTCCATGGTCACGGGACCCCAGCAGAGCCTGACCAGCCCATCTCCCCCAGAGCCACTACGTGGCCTGCATGGCTGCCATCCTGAGCCAGATGGACAAGGACCACTACAGTGCCTACATCCAGGCGTTCCCCTCCAGGCCTGAGCTGATGGTGAGTGCTGCCCCTTGGCAACACCCTCACAGCATCTCCCTGAGAGGGCATTGTGGTCCAGCCCAGCTCCTGATGTCTCCCCCTCCCTGGTAGGACTTCCTCATGGAGACCTTCATCCTCTTCAAGGACCTGATTGGGAAGACAGTGTATCCCTGCGACTGGGTAGTGATGAACATGGTGCAGAACCGGTTAGGACCTGGGCTGGAAGGGGCCTGTGGGCAGATGCTGGGGCTGGGTGTGAGACCCTGGAGCTCCTCTCTGGGCACGGGGCAGGCAGACACTGGAGCACAGCTCCAGGCACACAGGACCGCTGCACCCAGGTGG
>NW_020956332.1:102968-106557 GCF_003031625.1 Empidonax traillii | reverse complement strand
GGGAAGACAGTGTATCCCTGCGACTGGGTAGTGATGAACATGGTGCAGAACCGGTTAGGACCTGGGCTGGAAGGGGCCTGTGGGCAGATGCTGGGGCTGGGTGTGAGACCCTGGAGCTCCTCTCTGGGCACGGGGCAGGCAGACACTGGAGCACAGCTCCAGGCACACAGGACCGCTGCACCCAGGTGGCGTTTGGCTGCGCTGCAGTGGGCAAAAAGAACCCCTGCCCTACCCCCCGCTGCGGGACAGCGGTGGGCACATGGATGGTGGGCACACTGGGTAGGGCAGTGGGCACACTGGTGCTGCCCTTGCTCAGTGCTGTGGCCACTTGCTCCCAGGGAGTTCCTGCGCACCATCAACCAGTTTGCCACAACCTTGACCAAGATGTTCCTGAGCAACAGCAGCTTCGAGCTGCAGGTGAGTGGGCACTGCCAGTTCCTGGTGGGGACGGGGTGTCCAGGAGAGGACACACCTTGGCCACCAGCTTCCCCCAGCCCCCATTCCACCCAGCCTGACATTCGTCCCTGTGCTTTCACTGCAGCTTTGGAACAACTATTTCCACCTGGCCGTGGCCTTCCTCACCCAGGAGTCCCTGCAGCTGGAGAACTTCTCCCTGGCCAAGCGCAATAGCATCCTGGCCAAGTGAGTCCACCCCAACTGATCAGCAACACCTCAGGTCCCTGTCCCAGGCTGCTGCCACACCGTGGGGTCAGGGATTTTGGGATGAGCTGGCCAGGGTGTGCCACACCCTGGGCAGCAGAGCGATGCTGACTGACCACTGTCCTGGCAGGTATGGGGACATGAGAGCCACGATTGGAGCGTCCATCCGGGACATGTGGCACAGCCTTGGTGAGCCGTGGTGTGCAGGGGGCTGTTGGGTCTCTGTGGGCTGGTGTCCATCTGCACCATCATCAGAGCGGCTGTGGGGAGCGGGGTGTTGCCGCTGTGGCCATGGAAGCCTGAGTGGGTGCAGATCTGTCCCCCAGCCCTTCCTGCCTTCCCCAGGCCATCGCAAGATCGAGTTCATTCCTGGCATGGTGGGCCCTATCCTGGAGATGACACTGGTGCCAGAGCTGGAACTGCGCAGGTCCACCATCCCCATCTTCTTTGACATGATGCTCTGCGAGCATCAGCTGACTGGGAGCTTCAGCCAGGTGAGGGACAGGACTGCTCCTGGGGAGCAGGATGGGGTGAGACAGTGCAGGAACCACCTGCACCAGGGGAGCAGCATGGCCTGGGAGCAGGGAAAGGGACTTGTCCCTGCCAGGTGGTCCCCGGGAAGGGGCTGCTCTGGGACCCCACATCTGGAGGCTGCTGCTGCAGCAACCGGCGCGAAGCTGAGCCCATCCTCATGCCCCCTCCACAGTTTGAGGACGAGATTCTGCGCAGGCTGGACAGTGAGGTGGAGGGCGGCCGTGGGGATGAGCAGTACAAGCAGCTTTTCAGGAGCATGTGAGTGTGCAGTGACATCCCCACCTTCTCCCCAGGGCACAGACCTTTTGCTCTCACCATTCTCTGCCATCCCACTCCTCCTCACACCGTGCCCTGACCTGGAGAATGCCGCTGGGGAGTGGGACCAGAGAGGAGGAAGGATGGTGCCTGAGCACCATCATGTGCCCCCTGCACACCTCTGCTGCTCTGGCCATCCTGCTGCTGCCTGCCCCCCAGCAGTGCCCCTGCCCCACATGTTGCCCCTGCCCTAGGTAATGCTCCTGTCCCCAGTGATGCCTCTACACCAGGAATGACCTTTGTTCTGCCCCAGGAGTTACCCCTGCCCCAGGAATTAGCCCTGCCCTGCTTTGGAACTTGTTCCTACCCTAGGAACTATCCCATACCCTACGTGATACCCCTGCCCCAGGTGATGCCTCTGCCATCCCCAGGCTTTACTCGTGCCCTGTTGTGCTCATCAGGTTCCCATGCAGGGTGATGGAGCTGTCAGGTCTCCCACCATCCCGGCCGTGCCTGTGGGGGGTCTCACTGCAGACCAGGGGTTGATTTATGCCCCTCGTTGAGGGCCTTCTCTCTCCCAACTCTGAGTTCCTGGGAAGCCGACCAGAGCAGTAGTGGGAGCACTGTGGAGCTGGGTGTGCGGTGGCACCCATGGCCCCCTCTCTTCCCCAGCCTGCTGAGCTGCTGCCAGAGACATCCTGAGATGACCAAGCCTGGGACGGACTTCGTGGAGCTGGTGACTGCGCTCCTGGAGCGGCTCCTGGACTACCGGGCTGTCATGAATGATGAGAACAAGACCTACAGCATGAGCTGCACCGTCAACCTCCTGGTGGGCACCTGTGCCCTGCCCCAGCTCCCTGAGGATAGCAGGGCTCAACCCCAAGTCCACCCAGTTCCCTGGGGCGGTAGGGCTCGCCTCCACCTTCCCACAGTCCTCTGGGGCTGGCAGGGCTTGTCCCTGTGTCCCCCCAAGTCCCCTCAGTACCCCTGGCACACCATAGATGGGGAGCACCCACTGCCAGAGCCAGTGTCCCTTGGGAGTCGCCGTGCAGCTCCCCGGTGCCATCGGTAGCCCCTTCTGTGTGGGGACGGTCCTGGCAGCACCGTGACCCAGAGTGTGGGACTGTGGGGGGCTGTGGTACATGTCCCTTCTGGAGCCACTCAAACAGCCTTGTCTGCTCTTCCCCAGAACTTCTACAAGGAGATCAACCGCCAGGCCATGTACATCAGGTGAGTGCAGCCCCAAGAAGATTGGGGTGGGGAGTCCTGGGGCCCCGAGCTCCCCCCGACCACAGTGGGATGAGAATGTCAGAGCAGCTGGAGGGGCAGGGGGCTGGGGCTCTGCATGCCGAGCTGTGCTGGCTGTCAGGCCCCACGTGTGGTACTGTCACTCCCTACACACAATTCCATCGCTCCCAGGTACCTGTACAAGCTGAAGGACCTGCACATCAGCTATGAGAACTACACTGAGGGAGCCTACACGCTGCTGCTGCACGCCCGGCTGCTCACGGTGGGCGCAGAGGGGCTGGGGGGGGTGGACAGCCATGGTGACTTGGCATGACAGGCCCCCTCTCCCCCATGCAGTGGTCAGAGGAGCCCAATACGGCCCCCGTGCCAGGCCTGCACAGCTGCGACCTGCACACCCAGCGCCAGCTCAAGGAGGCTCTGTACAACCAGATCATCGAATACTTTGACCAGGGCAAGGTAAGTGCAGCCACCCAGCCCCACAGCCCCTGAGCCTGCAAGCCCCCATAGCTGGAGGAAGCTGAGCTGGCTCAGGGCAAGCCTGGGCCCCTGGCCACCTCTGACCCCTGCCCCAAGCCCCCAGGCCCCAGCTTCAGCACAGCCCCTCAGCCTCCCCACAGCTGTGGTGGGGCTGGAGCTGCCCTGCAGTAAGCCTGGCTGGATGGTTCACCTCACAGCCACTGTCCTTCATCCCATCCTGTCCTACCCTATCTCACCCTCCCCATCCTATCCCAGCCCCAGCCCTTGTACTGCCAGGGGCTGGCAGCTGGGACATCCCAGGAGGAGAGCGTGCTGGGGCTGAGGGGCTCCGGGGCTGGATACGGTGACAAGCCAAGTCCTGCTGCAGTGGACCACCAGTCCCCACAGGGAGAGCCTCCTCCCCTTCTCCCCTCCC
>NW_020956332.1:99358-102947 GCF_003031625.1 Empidonax traillii | reverse complement strand
GGGAAGACAGTGTATCCCTGCGACTGGGTAGTGATGAACATGGTGCAGAACCGGTTAGGACCTGGGCTGGAAGGGGCCTGTGGGCAGATGCTGGGGCTGGGTGTGAGACCCTGGAGCTCCTCTCTGGGCACGGGGCAGGCAGACACTGGAGCACAGCTCCAGGCACACAGGACCGCTGCACCCAGGTGGTGTTTGGCTGCGCTGCAGTGGGCAAAAAGAACCCCTGCCCTACCCCCCGCTGCGGGACAGCGGTGGGCACATGGATGGTGGGCACACTGGGTTGGGCAGTGGGCACAGTGGTGCTGCCCTTGCTCAGTGCTGTGGCCACTTGCTCCCAGGGAGTTCCTGCGCACCATCAACCAGTTTGCCACAACCTTGACCAAGATGTTCCTGAGCAACAGCAGCTTCGAGCTGCAGGTGAGTGGGCACTGCCAGTTCCTGGTGGGGACGGGGTGTCCAGGAGAGGATACACCCTGGCCACCAGCTTCCCCCAGCCCCCATTCCACCCAGCCTGACATTCATCCCTGTGCTTTCACTGCAGCTTTGGAACAACTATTTCCACCTGGCCGTGGCCTTCCTCACCCAGGAGTCCCTGCAGCTGGAGAACTTCTCCCTGGCCAAGCGCAATAGCATCCTGGCCAAGTGAGTCCACCCTGACTGATCAGCAACACCTCAGGTCCCTGCCCCAGGCTGCTGCCACACCGTGGGGTCAGGGATTTTGGGATGAGCTGGCCAGGGTGTGCCACACCCTGGGCTGCAGAGCGATGCTGACTGACCACTGTTCCGGCAGGTATGGGGACATGAGAGCCACGATTGGAGCGTCCATCCGGGACATGTGGCACAGCCTTGGTGAGCCGTGGTGTGCAGGGGGCTGTTGGGTCTCTGTGGGCTGGTGTCCATCTGCACCGTCATCAGAGCAGCTGTGGGGAGCGGGGTGTTGCCGCTGTGGCCATGGAAGCCTGCGTGGGTGCAGATCTGTCCCCCAGCCCTTCCTGCCTTCCCCAGGCCATCGCAAGATCGAGTTCATTCCTGGCATGGTGGGCCCTATCCTGGAGATGACACTGGTGCCAGAGCTGGAACTGCGCAGGTCCACCATCCCCATCTTCTTTGACATGATGCTCTGCGAGCATCAGCTGACTGGGAGCTTCAGCCAGGTGAGGGACAGGACTGCTCCTGGGGAGCAGGATGGGGTGGGACAGTGCAGGAACCGCCTGCACCAGGGGAGCAGCATGACCTGGGAGCGGGGAAAGGGACTTGTCCCTGCTAGGTGGTCCCCGGGAAGGGGCTGCTCTGGGACCCCACATCTGGAGGCTGCTGCTGCAGCAACCGGGGCGAAGCTGAGCCCATCCTCATGCCCCCTCCACAGTTTGAGGACGAGATTCTGCGCAGGCTGGACAGTGAGGTGGAGGGCGGCCGTGGGGATGAGCAGTACAAGCAGCTTTTCAGGAGCATGTGAGTGTGCAGTGACATCCCCACCTTCTCCCCAGGGCACAGACCTTTTGCTCTCACCATTCTCTGCCATCCCACTCCTCCTCACACCGTGCCCTGACCTGGAGAATGCCGCTGGGGAGTGGGACCAGAGAGGAGGAAGGATGGTGCCTGAGCACCATCATGTGCCCCCTGCACACCTCTGCTGCTCTGGCCATCCTGCTGCTGCCTGCCCCCCAGCAGTGCCCCTGCCCCACATGTTGCCTCTGCCCTAGGTGATGGTCCTGTCCCCAGTGATGCCTCTACACCAGGAATGACCTTTGTTCTGCCCCAGGAGTTACCCCTGCCCCAGGAGTTACCCCTGCCCTGCTTTGGAACTTGTTCCTACCCTAGGAACTATCCCATACCCTACGTGATACCCCTGCCCCAGGTGATGCCTCTGCCATCCCCAGGCTTTACTCGTGCCCTGTTGTGCTCATCAGGTTCCCATGCAGGGTGATGGAGCTGTCAGGTCTCCCACCATCCCAGCCGTGCCTGTGGGGGGTCTCACTGCAGACCAGGGGTTGATTTATGCCCCTCGTTGAGGGCCTTCTCTCTCCCAACTCTGAGTCCCTGGGAAGCCAACCAGAGCAGTAGTGGGAGCACTGTGGAGCTGGGTGTGCGGTGGCACCCATGGTCCCCTCTCTTCCCCAGCCTGCTGAGCTGCTGCCAGAGACATCCTGAGATGACCAAGCCTGGGACGGACTTCGTGGAGCTGGTGACTGCGCTCCTGGAGCGGCTCCTGGACTACCGGGCTGTCATGAATGATGAGAACAAGACCTACAGCATGAGCTGCACCGTCAACCTCCTGGTGGGCACCTGTGCCCTGCCCCAGCTCCCTGAGGATAGCAGGGCTCAACTCCAAGTCCACCCAGTTCCCTGGGGTGGTAGGGCTTGCCTCCACCTTCCCACAGTCCTCTGGAGCTGGCAGGGCTTGTCCCTGTGTCCCCCCAAGTCCCCTCAGTACCCCTGGCACACCATAGATGGGAAGCACCCACTGCCAGAGCCAGTGTCCCTTGGGAGTCGCCGTGCAGCTCCCCGGTGCCATCGGTAGCCCCTTCTGTGTGGGGACGGTCCTGGCAGCGCCGTGACCCAGAGTGTGGGACTGTGGGGGGCTGTGGTACATGTCCCTTCTGGAGCCACTCAAACAGCCTTGTCTGCTCTTCCCCAGAACTTCTACAAGGAGATCAACCGCCAGGCCATGTACATCAGGTGAGTGCAGCCCCAGGAAGATTGGGGTGGGGAGTCCTGGGGCCCCGAGCTCCCCCCGACCACAGTGGGATGAGAATGTCAGAGCAGCTGGAGGGGCAGGGGGCTGGGGCTCTGCACGCCGAGCTGTGCTGGCTGTCAGGCCCCACGTGTGGTACTGTCACTCCCTACACACAATTCCATCACTCCCAGGTACCTGTACAAGCTGAAGGACCTGC
The DNA here is from genome assembly GCF_003031625.1 of Empidonax traillii. Taxonomy (NCBI): domain Eukaryota; kingdom Metazoa; phylum Chordata; class Aves; order Passeriformes; family Tyrannidae; genus Empidonax; species Empidonax traillii. The sequence goes on along the minus strand of NW_020956332.1, from coordinate 100,053 downwards.
ACATCAGCTATGAGAACTACACGGAGGGAGCCTACACGCTGCTGCTGCACGCCCGGCTGCTCACGGTGGGCGCAGAGGGGCTGGGGGGGGTGGACAGCCATGGTGACTTGGCATGACAGGCCCCCTCTCCCCCATGCAGTGGTCAGAGGAGCCCAATACGGCCCCCGTGCCAGGCCTGCACAGCTGCGACCTGCACACCCAGCGCCAGCTCAAGGAGGCTCTGTACAACCAGATCATTGAATACTTTGACCAGGGCAAGGTGAGTGCAGCCACCCAGCCCCACAGCCCCTGAGCCTCCAAGCCCCCATAGCTGGAGGAAGCTGAGCTGGCTCAGGGCAAGCCTGGGCCCCTGGCCACCTCTGACCCCTGCTCCAAGCCCCCAGGCCCCAGCTTCAGCACAGCCCCTCAGCCTCCCCACAGCTGTGGTGGGGCTGGAGCTGCCCTGCAGTAAGCCTGGCTGGATGGTTCACCTCACAGCCACTGTCCTTCATCCCATCCTGTCCTACCCTATCTCACCCTCCCCATCCTATCCCAGCCCCAGCCCTTGTACTGCCAGGGGCTGGCAGCTGGGACATCCCAGGAGGAGGGCGTGCTGGGGCTGAGGGGCTCCGGGGCTGGATACGGTGACAAGCCAAGTCCTGCTGCAGTGGACCACCAGTCCCCACAGGGAGAGCCTCCTCCCCTTCTCCCCTCCC